>NW_025576217.1:37500-76380 GCF_905147105.1 Pieris brassicae
TTTAAAACTTGCACTCGAACCGGGAATCGAACCCAGTACCCCTCACCACAGCAGTCACATACAAAGACCGCTAGGCTATGAGGCCCTTAAAAAGGAATGTTAAATTACTGACCACTTGTAATTTCCATCCTCGGCCTAGAACGTATTGCTACATTCTAAACCTACACAGTCTCCTTTCCATAGTTCGATGCCCACTGCATACTATAGAAATTCGACCGTGCCCTCCATGTACGATTTAAGCACTCGCCCGGTACCGTACAACCCTACCAAAGGCCGAGAACAAATTTAAAACTTGCACTCGAACCGGGAATCGAACCCAGTACCCCTCACCACAGCAGTCACATACAAAGACCGCTAGGCTATGAGGCCCTTAAAAAGGAATGTTGAATTACTGACCACTTGTAATTTCCATTCTCGGCCTAGAACGTATTTGCTACATTCTAAACCTACACAGTCTCCTTTCTATAGTTCGATGCCCACTGCATACTATAGAAATTCGACCGTGCCCTCCATGTACGGTTTAAGCACTCGCCCGGTACCGTACAACCCTACCAAAGGCCGAGAACAAATTTAAAACTTGCACTCGAACCGGGAATCGAACCCAGTACCCCTCACCACAGCAGTCACATACAAAGACCGCTAGGCTATGAGGCCCTTAAAAGGAATGTTGAATTACTGACCACTTGTAATTTCCATTCTCGGCCTAGAACGTATTTGCTACATTCTAAACCTACACAGTCTCCTTTCTATAGTTCGATGCCCACTGCATACTATAGAAATTCGACCGTGCCCTCCATGTACGGTTTAAGCACTCGCCCGGTACCGTACAACCCTACCAAAGGCCGAGAACAAATTTAAAACTTGCACTCGAACCGGGAATCGAACCCAGTACCCCTCACCACAGCAGTCACATACAAAGACCGCTAGGCTATGAGGCCCTTAACCTAACCTAACCTAACCTAACCTAACCTAACCTAACCTAACCTAACCTAACCAGTCGCAGTCGAACCGTCGTCAGAATCGGCCACGAAATAGTATCGCTCCGGCTCAAAAATCCTATAAATAGGTTTTTTGTCGAATATTAAAAAGTGCAATACGTCATCTTGTGCAATTCGGGACGGCGAATTTAGTGATATCAAGGATTTTGTGAAAAAAGTTCAAAAAAGTGATAAAAAAGTGCAAAAACACTAAAAGTGTAAAAAATTTCACATAAAAGTGCGTGCGGCGTCGGAACCAGATCGGACACCCCCACTTTAAAAAATACGATCATACGCGTCTCATCGAGACGCATCTTTTGATACCTAGATCAAAATTTTTGACTGAGGAAAAAGGGGAGAAAACTTAGGAAAATAGAAAAAGCACGTGGCACGTGCTCAGGGAAAACGAACTTTCCCCCACACATGTTGCATATCATCAGAAGCGTATTGTGTAGCCCAATTTAAATATGCAATTAGTTTGAAAATTGGTTCAGTGGAAAAAATTTGGCAGCAAAAAGAAAAATATAACCTATACAAAAAATAGAAAATAAATAATAACACAAAAAGTAAAGCGACAACCCCTAAATCAAAAATCATCAAAAGGTGCAGCTCTTCATTCTGCACCGTTTGAGGGGTCGCAAAAATTTTTACAAGCAGGATTTATATTTTTAAAGTCAAAAATAATAAAAACCACGTGGCACGTGGTCACCGATCCCGTTCGATCCGCCGAGCAAGCTACATATCACCGGAAAGCTCTCATCAAGCCCATCAAAACGACGCCTCAAGAAAGAAAAAAGGTCAAGGCATCGCGGAGTTTTGGCGCCGGGAAGACTTCTACTGAAAAATCGGGAATAACTCGGGAACGGTTGGTTTTTCCGCGTTTTAAAGGCCAGACCAATATATTAATATATATTAATATATTGCATTTGTCCGCCTGGTCCGCCCCTACCAGGATCTAAATTCAAAATTTTTAAATTCGAAATTTTCAAAATTTATCAAAATATTCCAAAACTTTAGAAATATTAAAAATCTTTGGCTCTAAATATCTCGAAAACGGTGCATTTTTCGCAAATTTTGACAGCAGCCTTGTATACGTAATATACGTATACTTAGCGAATTCGGACAAATTAGGGGAATACATACATATAAAAAACGCACCGCATCTAAGGACACGTCCGCCTGATCACCCACCACAAAACACTACATAGGTGCGACGGCTCAATCGACTCCACTCAAAAAGTTGATTCATTTGATAACCACCGCACCTGTTTACACACATACACAAACACACACACACACAAAAACACAAAGTGTGACGGCTCTTTTAACTCCTCTCGAGGAGGAGAATTAGCCTATGCTAACCCCTCAATAGTAGGGAGACACACACCTATCAGCGGACGATCCAGCGCGCGAAATATTTATCTAAAGTGAACCAGCCCTTCCCGAGGATACGAAATAAATCCTTAAAGCCCTATATATACCTGACTGTGATTAAAATATTTTATCGACTGCCTTTTCCCCTTTTGGGAAAAGACACTAGCTTTAAGTCAAGTTAAGTAAGTTAAGCAATAATCTATCGACATAACTTTCCCCTATTGGGAATCGTTATATAATACTTACAAAATTTGACAAATTGACGGCTGCCACCCCTTTTGGGGACAGACCCTTCCTATTAAATATTGCAAATTGTACTGACTCGGCTACTACCCTATTGGGAGTAGACCCTAGGATAAGTTTATAGATATAATTTAACTATTGTATACAAAAAATCTGTTACTGTTTTATCGACACGGTCACAACCCTATTGGGAGTTGACTCTAGGCTAAGTAATTTATTGAACTTTTAAAATCCAAACAACAAACTACACCAAATAGTTAAAATGATGGGTATCCGAACCCCCCCAAAAAGTCTAACGACAGCGCCCGGGATCAGGCGCAGTATAGACAAGTGGGAGGAGGCCTCCAACCAGACCCAGAGGGTGGCAAAAGAGGCTCCCCTGACTGAAGCGTGTGGAGAAGAAAAGTCCTCTGCTCCTACCCAGACCAGGGAAAAAGAAGCAAAAAATTGCTACTTAAAGGCAATGGCGCACCTGGCTGACTCAAGGAACATAAAAACAGATATCAAAACCGGAGTACAAGCAGCAGTAAAACGGCTGTACCAGCTGGTAAAGGAGGCGGAAGAGGAAACATCTAAAAACCCAATCACAAAAAATACACCAAAAAAGAAAATAGACACGATGATAGACATAAGCGAAAAGCTAGAAAAACAAATCACAAAGCTAGAAACAGAAAACAGAAAACTGGAAAAATGCAGGAAAGAAATAGAAGACCAGGCCAAAACCAGAGATGTAGGTATCCTGACCGAAATCAGGAAAGAATTAGAAGGAAAAGAAAAGAAAGACATGGAAAGGCAGGAGAGCCTAGAAACAAAACTAAGGACGTACGCGGCAGCGACAAAGGAGAATCTCATGCCCAAACACGCGGGAGCTACTACACATAAAACTCAAGAGATG
The DNA here is from genome assembly GCF_905147105.1 of Pieris brassicae. NCBI lineage: Eukaryota > Metazoa > Arthropoda > Insecta > Lepidoptera > Pieridae > Pieris > Pieris brassicae. The sequence goes on from NW_025576217.1 coordinate 40,990, forward strand.
CACTCTATCATAGTAAAATCATCTGGCCCAGAAACCAGCGGAGAAATTCTGGAACATATTAGAAGCAAAATTGACGCCAAAAATACCGGCCTAAATGTGGATAGGATCCGGAAAGTAAAGGACCAGAGGGTTGTCATTGGGTGCACCTCATCAAAAAGAATAACCGAAATACGGGACCGCCTAAAGGACGACCAAAAACTAACAGTGGAGGAAGCCAAAACCAAAGACCCACTCGTTGTCCTAAGGGGCGTGATAAGCACACACACTGATGAAGAAGTGGTGAGCGCGCTGTTAAACCAAAACAAACAACTCTTCAAAAACATAGCAAAAGAAGAAACAAAAGCCTCGGTAAAATATAGAAGAAAAACAAGAAACACACTGACAGACCACATAATACTGCAGGTATCCCCGCGCATATGGAAGGAGTTAACAGCAGCAGGTCGAGTCCATATAGACTTTCAACGCATAGCTGTGTTCGACCAGTCGCCATTAATGCAATGCTCCAAGTGTCTTGGCTATGGTCACGGCCGGAAGCACTGCAAAGAAACAGAGACGACCTGCTACCACTGCGGAGGATCACACTTAAAAATTGATTGCCCGGAATACAATGATGGGGCTCCCCCGACATGCGTAAACTGTAAAAAGACGAACGCGACCCAAACCTCACACAGCACAAACGACTCGGAATGCCCAGTTAGAAAACGAATGGAAAACATAGCCAGAAGCCGAGTGGCATATTGCTAAAGGCACCCCAGCGCCAGCCAAGACAATAACGATCGTCCAAATAAACCTGCAGAGGAAAAGGCTTGCTACCGAGGAACTCATCCAAGAAGCAATAAAAAGGAAAATCTCAGTAGCCCTGGTACAAGAGCCCTATGTAGGGTCGATAGGGAAAATGAAGGAGTACTCGGGAGTGAGAGTAGTGCAGTGCCAAAACCCCCAAATAGGCAATGTGGTCAAAGCCGCCGTAGTGGTCTTCGACGCGGATATTGATATAACCCAATACCCAGCGATGACCACCGCAAACATAGTACCAATCAGAATAAAAACCGCAGAAAGGACTGGCATTGCACTGGTCTCATACTATATGGAGCCTGCCCCAAAACCTATGGAACCCTACCTGAAGCAGTTGGACGAGATCGCACGCGCGATCCAGGGGAGGATGATCCTAGCAGGAGACGCAAATGCCAAGAGCCCGTGGTGGGGCAGTCCAGCGGCTGACGACAGAGGAGAAGCATTTGAAAACACCGTGGCTCAAATTGGCCTGCACATATTGAACGATGGACAGGAACCCACATTTGAAGTCACACGAAAAGGCAAACGAATCGCCAGCCACTTGGACATTACGGCATGCTCGGAAGACCTCCTAGGACTAGTGGAAGACTGGAGAGTGGACCCATACATAGCAACCTCGGACCACAACGCCATATTATTCAAAATTAATACCACCAAACCTAAAGTATCAATAAGGAGGGGAATGACAAGAATATATAACACCAAAAAAGCAAATTGGAACCTATTTAAAGAATCACTATTGGAATCACTAAGCAGAGAGCAAATTACCGAGAAGAACATGGAAAGTATTAATAACGTTGAGAAAATGGAAGAAATAATAAATGCATACAGTGAAGCGGTAACTGAAGCGAGCGACACTGCAATCCCCAAACTAAAATCAGGATCAAAACCTAGATTGGCATGGTGGTCTGAGGAACTGGAGCAGCTAAAGAAACGAGTAGTCACAATGAAGAGAAGGATAAAATGGGCGGCTGAGTGCAGAAGGCAAAAAGTGATCAGCGACTACCTCGAAGCGAAGAACCACTACGAAAACAAGGCAGAGGAGGCACAAACGCAAAGCTGGAAACAATACTGCCAAAAACAGGAGCGCGAATCCATGTGGGAGGGAATCTACAGAGTAATTAGAGGCACAGAAAGAAGGAAAGAGGACATACCACTCACGAACAAAGGGACGCATCTAGACGAAAAACAGTCGGCAGAATTGCTAGCGAAAACATTCTTCCCAGAGGATGACACAGGAAATGAAGACGAAGGGCACAGGCAAATAAGAATAAAAGCAGATAAAGTTAACAAAGGGGAGCATGATGCAAACCATGATCCCCACTTTACAATGAAAGAGCTTATGAACGCCGCCCAAAGCTTCAATCCGAAGAAAGCTCCCGGCGAAGACGGCATAACGGCAGACATAGGCCTGAATGCAATAACCGCAGCCCCGGGTCTATTTCTTGCCATAGCTAATAAATGCCTAGAGCTGGGATGCTTTCCACAAAGATGGAAGAAAGCTAAAATAGTGATCTTGAGAAAGCCGGCCAAGACAAACTACGCAGACCCAAAGTCATATAGACCTATCGGACTGTTGCCAGTAATAGGAAAAATTTTTGAAAAAATGGTCGTCGAACGCCTCAAATGGTATCTTGTGCCAAAAACATCGAAAAGCCAGTTCGGATTCATGCCCCAACGTAGCACGGAAGACGCTCTCTACACCGCAGTAAACCATATACGTGAAAAACTGAAACAGAAAAAGATACTGACGGTGGTATCGTTAGACATAGAGGGCGCCTTCGATAGCGCATGGTGGCCTATGATCAGAGTTCGACTGGCGGAAGAGAATTGCCCACGGAATATAAGGAAAGTGCTGGACAGCTACCTCGAGGAAAGGAAAATAGAGCTAACGTATGCAGGACACACAGTCGAACGAAACACGGCAAAGGGATGTGTACAGGGGTCAATCGGCGGACCAATACTGTGGAACCTCCTACTGGACCCACTCCTTAGAGAGATACAGGTGGCGGGAGTGCACGTCCAGGCGTTTGCGGACGATGTTCTCCTGATAGCTGAAGGGGAAACAGGGCAAGAAATCCAAACCAAATTAAACAGGGTGCTGGCCCGAGTATATGAGTGGGGAGCCCAAAACAAGCTCCGCTTTGCGCCCCACAAAACAAAAGCAATGGTTGTGACGCGGAAGCTGAGGTATGATGATCCGATTCTAAGCATGAATGGCGAAGAGATCAAAATTGAAAAAAGTATCCGAATACTGGGAGTGGAGGTTGACTCGGCCCTCACATTCAACGCGCACGTCAACCAAGTATGCAAAAAAGCGATTGGAATATATAAGCAACTGTGTAGGGCGGCGAAAGTTGAATGGGGCCTAAACCAGGAAATAAGAGCGACCATCTATACAGCAGTGGTGGAACCGATAATAATGTACGCTTCCGCGGTCTGGGCAAGGGAGGTAAACAAGGTTTGTCTCCGCAAAAAATTAGAAAACGTACAGAGAAGTTTCGCTCAAAAAATAGCAAGATGCTATAAAACTGTCTCATGCGGAGCTGCAACCGTGTTAGCCGGAATTCTGCCCCTCGACCTAAGAATCAAAGAAGCGGCCGCGCTGTATGAGGCGCGCACACAGCGGAATGTGGATCCAGACGAGGATCAAATCGAGAGCCCCACACTCTACTACAAACTGCCTCACCCGGCGGACCGCCCAATTATTAAATATAGCGACGCTGAAACCCCAGTGCAAACCGCGATGTTCACCGACGGAAGCAAAACTCCGAACGGAGTGGGTGCGGCCTGGGTGCACATACGGGATGGGGTAGAAGTGCAGGCAAAGAAAATAAAACTAGCACCATACTGCACGGTGTACCAGGCGGAACTGGCAGCCTTGCGAAGCGCCACAAATCATGCTGGTGCTCTAAAAATAAAACATATTGATATATACAGCGACTCCAAGGCTTCCCTAGAAGCTATCACCCACGGCCGCTCTTGCAACCCCCAGGTCGTCAAGATCCGCCGAGCCATTGGAGAAGCGGAAAAAAGAGGGCAAAAAATAAACCTTCATTGGCTCAAGGCGCACATTGGCACGCCAGGGAACGAAAGAGCAGATGAGCTGGCTAAAGAAGCGGCTGAAAAACTCAAAACAAAACCTGAGTATGACAAACGGCCGCTCTCTGATGTGAAAAGACAAATAAGGAGAAACACCTTGGAAGCCTGGCAGAAGAGATACACAAAAACTCACACGGGAGCCGTAACAAAACAATTCCTGCCAGATATAAGAGCAGCCTACAAAATTATCAGGCATAAGATGCTTCAAGAAAATACGATACAGGTTCTCACTGGTCATGGGGCATTCGCAGAATATCTACATAGATTTAAATTAAAGGACGACGCGACATGCCCCTGCGACCATACAACGCCGCAAAGCGCCACCCACATGCTCGTAGAGTGCCCAATATTGGGGATGTCAAGATATAACCTTGAGTCTCAGATAGACAAAGTGATGTCCGTAGCAGAGTTGCCATCTATCCTTAGAGACTCAAGGGCGCAATTAGAAAGATTCTGCAAAGAAATAGTAGCAAAAACAAGGCAAATGAATGGAAGCGGAGGCGGGGGTCAAGGTGTCGTGCGACCAGCGGCAGCTCGCCCATGAATATTGTTATAATATTAAAGGAGAAGCTCGGCCGCGAGCCGGCAGCGACAAACACCCGCAACTCCAACTCAACTAGAATTAACACGGCTTAAGGTTTATGACTATAATGTAAATAAATAAATATAATGATTTAATGTAAATAATATACAAAACAACAGTACTTAAACAATAAGGTAATTATAATGAAATAAATAGAATAAGAATACAAATGAAAACCAATGTATGAAGTACAAACTTGTGAAATCCCCAATAAAGAGTCCAGTTTTCTGTAGTTTTAATCATAGGAGCTTCGATAAACAACGGCCCCGGCGATAAAGTAGCCGGGGGAGGTAGGCCTTACTAGGGTTTACTATAAAAAAAAATAAAAAAAAAAAAAAAAAAAAAAAAACCTAACCTAACCTAACCTAACCTAACCTAACCTAACCTAACCTAACCTAACCTAACCTAACCTAACCTAACCTAACCAAACCCAGGAGGGAGTCGTCTCCGTTCTTACGCGAAGGAGACCGGATTGAGCGAGCCGTACCTGCAATAGAAGAACCCCAATAGAAAAACCGGAGATAAGCTTCGCCATCACCAATGACCCCGGCCAATTACAAAACGACGACACAACCATATCTATATACACGGACGGAAACAAGACGGAGCGAGGAGTGGGAGCCGCCTGGACAAAATGGGAGAACGGCAAAGAGATAAAATGGAAAAAGATAAAGATGGCCCCCTACTGCACCGTCTATCAAGCAGAGCTGGCAGCTCTCGTTGGTGCAATAGGGGAGGCGGCGATGGGGGGTACTAACGTGAACATCTGCAGCGAATCGAGGTCCTCGCTCGAGGCCATCGCGGGCGGACGCTCTCGAAATCCCCGAGTCGTCGAGATCCGCCGACACCTAGTGGAGAGCCGAAGAAACGGCCAAAATATAAAAGTCCACTGGGTGAAGGCGTACGTCGGCACAGAGGGGAATGAGAGGGCGGACGAACTCGAGAGGGCCGCGGCGGATACCTCAAAAGTCAAAGCAGTCCACGTGGAGTACCCCCTATCGCACATCAAGAAAGAAGTGAGAAGGAAGACGCTAGAAGAGTGGGACCGGCGGTACAGAGAGGGAGTAAACGGAGAAATAACGAAACTGTTCTTAAACAACATCACTGAGGCACACAAAAATATAAGAGAAAGAAGATTCAGTCCTGAGATGACACAGGTACTCACAGGCCATGGGCCCTTTGCTGGGTACCTGTGTCGTTTCAAACTGAAAGAGTCGCCTGAATGCGAATGCGACAGAGGGGTGGAACAATCCATCCCTCACCTACTAACGGAGTGCCCGATTTTTGCCTCCTCCAGGTGCGACCTGGAACAAATGACTGGCATGTCGCTTAGTCTCCAGGGACTGCCCGACATGCTAGCTTGTCACAAGACGCACCTGGAGGCTTTTTGCCAAAAAATTACTAGACGAACAGTCAGGTTCAATAAAAGTAAAGCCAGGGCGGGGACCGCGAGGTGGCCGGCGCCCACTTGCTAATGGGTATTATGAGAATACTCACGGACAAGTGAAATCCGCCCGCCTCGCGGGCCACGTCTCGCCATAGAAAGGACTGCAAGACATTAGAGTAAGAAATTAGATATAAGTAGGTTAAGCAAAGTCTGTGATAAATCTGTATTTAAATCCTAATAAAAATTGAGTTGTGTGTAAATTATTGTGAGGATGAATGACAGAAAAGACGGAAGTTTAGCTTAGACAACGCCCCCGGCGATAAAGTAGCCGGGGAAGGTAGGCCTATTAGGTGTTATAAAAAAAAAAAAAAAAAAACCTAACCTAACCTAACCTTTTTTTTTATGAAGGAGGTAAAAATGCACAGCTGCAGGCCCGCGAGCGCATGCGGTCGCTATCGCGGGGACTGTGGGGATGGTTAACTCTTATCCCTCTGCTAATCAGAGGGGAGAAACCCGACCCACTAAAATTTCCTCCTGAGCCCTCCATATCGCCTGCTATGCCGGACACATTCATTCTGAATGAATGACGTCTGGCACCGCATTGAGTCCCCCGGGGGTCGCACTAGGCATTCAACCCAGGGAACCTAACCTAACCTAACCTAACCTAACCTAACCTAACCTAACCTAACCTAACCTAACCTAACCTAACCTTAACCTAACCTAACCTAACCTAACCTAACCTAACCTACCCTATTGGGAGTAGACCTTAGGCTAAACAGCTATTGAACTTAATTAAATTTTAAAAAACCGACTACACCTAATAGGCAAAATGCTGGGTCTCCGCACACCACCCAAAAGCCAGACATCGGCGCCTGGCATTAGGCGTAGCATTGATAAATGGGAGGAGGCCTCCAGCCAAGTCCCAAAGGTGGTAAAAGAGGCTCCCCTGGTGGGTGCGAGTGGAGGGGGAAAGTCTCCTACTCCCGCACAAACCAGGGAAAAAGAAGCCAAAAACTGCTACCTCAAGGCAATGGCGCACCTGGCGGAATCCAGGAATATAAAGACTGATATTAAAACAGGAGTACAGTCAGCAGTAAAGCGGCTGTACCAGATAGTAAAGGAGGCCGAAGAGGAACTAATGAGAAACCCAAATAAAGGAACACCAAAAAATAAAAATGACAAAAAATCAGAAGCAAACGACAGGCTAGAAAAACAGATAGAGAAAATGGAAACAGAAAACAGAAAACTGGAAAAGCTGAGAATAGATATGGAGCATCTGGCAATGAAAAACAACGAAAGCATCCTGTCCGAGATTAGAAAAGAGTTCGAACAAAAAGAAAAGAAGGAAATAGAAAGGCAAAACAAACTGGAAAGCAAAATGAAGTCGTATGCAGAAGCGACCAAAGAAAATCTCGGTCAGGATCAACACGGAAAAGACGGCCCGGGACGACAAAAACCAAGACGAACGCTGCACTCTGTCGTTGTGGCGCCAAAGAGTGCGACCGACACGGCAGAGGAAACAATGCAAAACATCCGGCACCTGCTGAATGCAAAGGACGAAGGCTGGCAGGTGGAAAACATAAGAAGAGCCAGAGATGGGAAGGTGATAATGGGCTGCAGGACGGAGGAAGAAAGGAACAAACTAAAAGAAAAACTAGAGGAACAAATGACAGTGAAGGACACACAAAACAAAAAACCCTTAGTAAGAGTGAAAAATCTCCTGTCCTGCAACTCGATAGAGGATATCTCCCGGGCTATAAAAAACCAGAATAAAAACGTGACTGCGCACCTGGAGGAACGGGACTTAGAAATCACGGAAAAATATCGAAAGAAAGCTAGAAACCCTCTGGAGAGCCACGTGGTCCTGCAGGTCACGCCTAAATTATGGCAATCACTGACAACAGCTGGCAGGATACACGTGGACCTGCAGAGGGTCTGGGTAGAGGATCAATCCCCTCTGGTCCAGTGTACAATGTGTCTGGGATATGGACACACCCGTCGACACTGTAAGAATGAGACGGAGGTGTGCAGTCACTGCGGAGGAGCCCACATGAGGGCTGATTGCCAGATGCACAAGGAGGGGAAGCCTCCCAGCTGCGTAAATTGCAAAATGTCAAAAGGCAAAAACGCGGAGCACGGAGCCTTCAGCCAGAGCTGTCCAACCCGGCAGGGATGGGACAAAGCGGCAAGGCAAAGCTACGCGTATTGCTAAAAAGCCGAGGGCACAAATGAAAATACCGGCTTTCTCCTGGCACAAGCGAACCTAAGAAAAAAGAGAATCGCAATCCAGGAGTTTGTAAAAGAAGCGGGCGGTAGAAACGTAAAGATAGCACTACTCCAAGAACCGTACACAGGGGCCAGTAAACAGATGGCAGAAAGCCCTGTGTACAGAGTAGTGCAGTGCGTACCCACAGAAAAGAAACCGGTGAAGGCGGCGATACTTGTTTTCGACGAACACATCGAAGTCATACAAGACAAAACACTAATCACGGAAAACATAGTGGCTGCCGTCCTGAGAACGGACCAGTGGGAAATAGGGGTAATTTCTGTGTACTTTGAAGGCGATGAACCCATCGAACCATACCTCGAACAACTAGGAAGCGTCACGAAAAAGCTAAAAACCAAGATGGTGCTAATTGGAGGGGACGTGAACGCATGGAGTGAGTGGTGGGGGAGCCGAAACGAAGACGCACGAGGAAAGGAATTACGGGGGTTCCTTGATGAGGAAGGGCTGAGCATCCTAAATTGTGGCAACACACCCACCTTCGACACCGTACGAGGGGGCCGTAGATACACGAGTGCAGTCAACATTACCGTATGCACAACGGCTCTCCTCAGCAAGGTAACAAGATGGTGGGTTGATACTTCAATTACTAGTTCAGACCACAACACAATTTTTGTGACTACAGCCCTTCAAAAACCCCAAACGCACACACTACCGAAAACGACCCGCAAATACAATACGAAAAAAGCAGACTGGGAGGAATTTAAAAAGAATGTAAGGACAGGACATGGCATAAGCACAGAAACCATTCAAGGACAGGACACAAAAGCCGGGGTCAACAACATAGTAATAAGCTACATGAAGTCAATAATAAAAGCCGCTGAAAAACATATCCCCAAATATAAACAAAAAAGAAAAAGCTTCGAACCACCCTGGTGGAACAAGGAAATAGAGGCCCTTAAGAAAGATATGACAAGGAAAAAGAAAAGGATCTCATACGCAGCTCCCAGGAGGAGAGAGTGCGTAATAACCGCCTACCTGGAGGCGAAAAAGACATATGAAGAGGAGATCGAGAGGGCCCAGAAGGAAGGGTGGAAAAAACTTTGCACGAAGCGAGAAGGGGAAAGCTTATGGGACAGGATATATAAAATAATAAGGAAGGCGGAAGGGATCAGGGAGGACACCACGCTGATAGAGAAGGGCATTTCGCTGAACTCGGAACAGTCCGTGCAGCTGCTGGCCCAGAAATTCTTCCCGCCGGACAATTATGAGATGGATAATGATATCCATCGATTAACAAGAAAAGCAGTCGAGGAAATGACCAGCAGCCTGCGGGAAAGTAGTGCTGATGAAGTGCCAATCACAATGGCGGAGCTCATCGGCACTGCTCGAAGCTTCAACCCGAGGAAGGCCCCGGGGGCTGACGGACTCACCGCCGATATCTGCTGCGCAGCTATCACGGCGTACCCGGAGGTTCCCCTGGCCATCTTCAATAAATGCCTCGAAGTGGGATGCTTCCCTGATCTATGGAAGGAATGCACGATAGTGGTACTGAGGAAGCCAGGAAAGGAGGACTACGCGGCCGCCAAGTCATACCGTCCAATAGGCCTCCTGCCAGTCATGGGGAAGATACTAGAAAAGGTGATGATAAACAGAATCAGACACAGCCTACTCCCCAGGATGAGCAGGAGGCAGTATGGCTTTATGCCGGGAAAAAGCACGGAAGATGCCCTCTTCGATATCTTGACCAAAGCGAGGAGCCACATAAAAAACAAAGAAATAGTGTTGATGGTGTCGCTGGATATCGAGGGGGCTTTCGACAACGCTTGGTGGCCAGCGATCAAGTACCAACTGGCGAAGAAAGACTGTCCCAAGCAACTAAGGCTGGTAGTGGAAGACTACTTCAAAGGTAGGAGAGTGGTGGTCCGCTACGCAAACAGAGAGCATGTGAGGCAACCGGAAAAGGGATGCATCCAAGGCTCGATTAGCGGCCCCACTTTCTGGAACATCTTGCTCGACCCACTACTGGTCGAATTAGAAGAAGATGGGACATACGCACAGGCTTTCGCAGACGATGTGGTGCTGATGTTCAGCGGAACGGACACGCACTCCATCGAGAACCGAGCAAACGTTGCCCTCGAGTATGTGAGGAAGTGGGGTATCGAGAATAAGCTCAACTTCGCGCCACAAAAAACCAAAGCAATGGTCCTGACGCGAAGGTTGAAGTTCGATACCCCAAAAATTAGAATGAATGGACAAGATATTGTCATAGAGAAGGAAATAAAACTATTGGGATTGACTATAGACGAAGGGCTAACGTTTAACAAGCACGTGCAAAATGTCACGAGGAAAGCGGCAGATATACATAAAAAAGTAGCAAGAATGGCGAAGCTGGAATGGGGAATGACGGGAGACATGGTACACCAGGTATACCAAGCCGTCATAGAGCCGATAATTACATACGCGTCGGCAGCCTGGGCACCGACAGTTAAGAAACTGTGCACAAGGAAAAAGCTGGAGACGGTGCAGAGGGCATTTGCACAAAAAATTGCAAAGACATATAGGACGGCATCGCTAAATTCCGCGACGCTATTGGCGGGGATACTGCCCCTCGACCTCAGGGTGGAAGAAGCCGCCGCAATGTTTGAGGCCAGGAGGGGGTCGTCTCCGTTCTTACGCGAAGGAGACCGGATTGAGCGAGCCGTACCTGCAATAGAAGAACCCCATCCCGCGGAAAAACCGGAGATAAGCTTCGCCATCACCAATGACCCCGGCCAATTACAAAACGACGACACAACCATATATATATATACGGACGGAAGCAAGACGGAGCGAGGAGTGGGAGCCGCCTGGACAAAATGGGAGAATGGCAAAGAGATTAAATGGAAAAAGATAAAGATGGCCCCCTACTGCACCGTCTATCAAGCAGAGCTGGCAGCTCTCGTTGGTGCAATAGGGGAGGCGGCGATGGGGGGTACTAACGTGAACATCTGCAGCGACTCGAGGTCCTCGCTCGAGGCCATCGCAGGCGGACGCTCTCGAAATCCCCGAGTCGTCGAGATCCGCCGACACCTAGTGGAGAGCCGAAGAAACGGCCAAAATATAAAACTCCACTGGGTGAAGGCGCACGTCGGCACAGAGGGGAATGAGAGGGCGGACGAACTCGCGAGGGCCGCCGCGGATACCTCAAAAGTCAAAGCAGTCCACGTGGAGTACCCCCTATCGCACATCAAGAAGGAAGTGAGAAGGAAGACGCTAGAAGAGTGGGACCGGCGGTACAGAGAGGGAGTAAACGGAGAAATAACGAAACTGTTCTTAAACAACATCACTGAGGCACACAAAAATATAAGAGAAAGAAGATTCAGTCCTGAAATGACACAGGTACTCACAGGCCATGGGCCCTTTGCTGGATACCTGTGTCGTTTCAAACTGAAAGAATCGCCAGAATGCGAATGCGACAGAGGGGTGGAACAATCCATCCCTCACCTACTAACGGAGTGCCCGATTTTTGCCTCCTCCAGGTGCGACCTGGAACAAATGACTGGCATGTCGCTTAGTCTCCAGGGACTGCCCGACATGCTAGCTTGTCACAGAACGCACCTGGAGGCTTTTTGCCAAAAAATTACTAGACGAACAGTCAGGTTCAATAAAAGTAAAGCCAGGGCGGGGACCGCGAGGCGGCCGGCGCCCACTTGCTAATGGGTACTATGAGAATACTCACGGATAAGTGAAATCCGCCCGCCTAACGGGCCACGTCTCGCCATAGAAAGGAATGAAAGACATTAAAGTAAGAAATTAGATATAAGTAGGTTAAGCAAAGTCTGTGAAAATCTGTGTTTAAATCCTAATAAAAATTGAGTTGTGTGTAAATTATTGTGAGGATGGATGACAGAAAAGAGGGAAGTTTAGCTTAGACAACGCCCCCGGCGATAAAGTAGCCGGGGAAGGTAGGCCTATTAGGTGTTATAAAAAAAAAAAAAAAAAAAAAACCTAACCTAACCTAACCTAACAATATTTATAAACAGTTTCACTAATCCAAAGCCAATAACAGTTAATATATTGAAAAACGCATTTATTAACAGTAATTTCGTAAAACCAAGAAGAAATAGATAAACGAAACCGATTTATAAACAGTTTCACTAATCCAAAGCCAATAACAGTTAATCTTTTGAAAAAACGCATTTATTAACAGTATTTTCGTAAAACCAAGGAGAAATAGATAAACGAAACCGATTTATAAACAGTTTCACTAATCCAAAGTCAATAACAGTTTATATATTGAAAAACGCATTTATTAACAGTATTTTCGTAAAACCAAGGAGAAATAGATAAACCAAACCGATTTATTAACAGTTTCACTAATCCAAAGCCAATAACAGTTAATCTTTTGAAAAAACGCATTTATTAACAGTAATTTCGTAAAACCAAGAAGAAATAGATAAACTAACACTATTTATAAACAGTTTCACTAATCCAAAGCCAATAACAGTTAATCTTTTGAAAAACGCATTTATTAACAGTATATTCGTAAAACCAAGGAGAAATACATAAACTAACACTATTTATTAAAAGTTTCACTAATCCAAAGCCAATAACAGTTTATATATTGAAAAACGCATTTATTAACAGTATTTTCGTAAAACCAAGGAGAAATAGATAAACGAAACCGATTTATAAACAGTTTCACTAATCCAAAGCCAATAACAGTTAATCTTTTGAAAAACGCATTTATTAACAGTATTTTCGTAAAACCAAGGAGAAATAGATAAACGAAACCGATTTATAAACAGTTTCACTAATCCAAAGCCAATAACAGTAAATCTTTTGAAAAACGCATTTATTAACAGTATTTTTGTAAAACCAAGGAGAAATACATAAACGAAACCGATTTATAAAAAGTTTCACTAATCCAAAGCCAATAACAGTTAATCTTTTGAAAAACGCATTTATTAACAGTATTTTCGTAAAACCAAGGAGAAATATATAAACGAAACCGATTTATAAACAGTTTCACTAATCCAAAGCCAATAACAGTTAATCTTTTGAAAAAACGCATTTATTAACAGCATTTTCGTAAAACCAAGGAGAAATAGATAAACGAAACCGATTTATAAACAGTTTCACTAATCCAAAGTCAATAACAGTTAATATATTGAAAAACGCATTTATTAACAGTATTTTCGTAAAACCAAGGAGAAATAGATAAACGAAACCGATTTATAAACAGTTTCACTAATCCAAAGCCAATAACAGTTAATCTTTTGAAAAACGCATTTATTAACAGTAATTTCGTAAAACCAAGGAGAAATAGATAAACGAAACCGATTTATTAACAGTTTCACTAATCCAAAGTCAATAACAGTAAATATATTGAAAAAACGCATTTATTAACAGTAATTCCGAAAACCAAGGAGAAATAGATAAACGAAATCGATTTATAAACAGTTTCACTAATCCAAAGCCAATAACAGTCAATCTTTTGAAAAACGCATTTATTAACAGTATTTTCGTAAAACCAAGGAGAAATAGATAAACGAAAGAGATTTATAAACAGTTTCACTAATCAAGAGCCAATAACAGTTAATCTTTTGAAAAACGCATTTATTAATAGTAATTTCAAAAAACCAAGGAGAAATAGATAAACGAAACCGATTTATAAACAGTTTCACTAATCCAAAGCCAATAACAGTTAATATATTGAAAAACACATTTATTAACAGTATTTTCGTAAAACCAAGGAGAAATAAATAAACCAAACCGATTTATTAACAGTTTCACTAATCCAAAGCCAATAACAGTTAATCTTTTGAAAAACGCATTTATTAACAGTATTTTCGTAAAACCAAGGAGAAATAGATAAACGAAACCGATTTATAAACAGTTTCACTAATCCAAAGCCAATAACAGTTAATCTTTTGAAAAACGCATTTATTAACAGTATTTTCGTAAAACCAAGGAGAAATAGATAAACCAAACCGATTTATAAACAGTTTCACTAATCCAAAGCCAATAACAGTTAATCTTTTGAAAAAACGCATTTATTAACAGTAATTTCGTAAAACCAAGAAGAAATAGATAAACTAACACTATTTATAAACAGTTTCACTAATCCAAAGCCAATAACAGTTAATCTTTTGTAAAAACGCATTTATTATCAGTATTTTCGTAAAACCAAGGAGAAATAGATAAACGAAACCGATTTATAAACAGTTTCACTAATCCAAAGCCAATAACAGTTAATCTTTTGAAAAACGCATTTATTAACAGTAATTTCGTAAAACCAAGGAGAAATACATAAACTAACACTATTTATAAACAGTTTCACTAATCCAAAGCCAATAACAGTTAATCTTTTGAAAAACGCATTTATTAACAGTAATTTCGTAAAACCAAGGAGAAATAGATAAACGAAACCGATTTATTAACAGTTTCACTAATCCAAAGCCAATAACAGTTAATATATTGAAAAACGCATTTATTAACAGTAATTTCGTAAAACCAAGGAGAAATAGATAAACGAAACCGATTTATAAACAGTTTCACTAATCCAAAGCCAATAACAGTTAATCTTTTGAAAAAACGCATTTATTATCAGTATTTTTGTAAAACCAAGAAGAAATAGATAAACGAAACCGATTTATAAACAGTTTCACTAATCCAAAGCCAATAACATTTCATCTTTTAAAAAACGCATTTATTAACAGTATTTTCGTAAAACCAAGGAGAAATAGATAAACGAAACCGATTTATAAACAGTTTCACTAATCCAAAGCCAATAACAGTTAATATATTGGAAAACGCATTTATTAACAGTATTTTCGTAAAACCAAGGAGAAATAGATAAACCAAACCGATTTATTAACAGTTTCACTAATCCAAAGCCAATAACAGTTATTCTTTTGAAAAAACGCATTTATTAACAGTATTTTCGTAAAACCAAAAAGAAATAGATAAACGAAACCGATTTATAAACAGTTTCACTAATCCAAAGCCAATAACAGTTAATCTTTTGAAAAACGCATTTATTAACAGTAATTTCGTAAAACCAAGGAGAAATAGATAAACGAAACCGATTTATAAAAAGTTTCACTAATCCAAAGCCAATAACAGTTAATCTTTTGAAAAACGCATTTATTAACAGTATTTTCGTAAAACCAAGGAGAAATATATAAACGAAACCGATTTATAAACAGTTTCACTAATCCAAAGCCAATAACAGTTAATCTTTTGAAAAAACGCATTTATTAACAGTAATTTCGTAAAACCAAGAATAAATAGATAAACTAACACTATTTATAAACAGTTTCACTAATCCAAAGCCAATAACAGTTAATCTTTTGAAAAAACGCATTTATTAACAGTATTTTCGTAAAACCAAGGAGAAATAGATAAACGAAACCGATTTATAAACAGTTTCACTAATCCAAAGCCAATAACAGTTATTCTTTTGAAAAAACGCATTTATTAACAGTATTTTCGTAAAACCAAGGAGAAATAGATAAACCAACCCGATTTATTAACAGTTTCACTAATCCAAAGCCAATAACAGTTAATCTTTTGAAAAAACGCATTTATTAACAGTATTTTCGTAAAACCAAGGAGAAATAGATAAACGAAACCGATTTATAAACAGTATCACTAATCCAAAGCCAATAACAGTTAATATATTGAAAAACGCATTTATTAACAGTATTTTCGTAAAACCAAGGAGAAATAGATAAACGAAACCGATTTATAAACAGTTTCACTAATCCAAAGCCAATAACAGTTAATATATTGGAAAACGCATTTATTAACAGTATTTTCGTAAAACCAAGAAGAAATAGATAAACCAAACCGATTTATTAACAGTTTCACTAATCCAAAGCCAATAACAGATATTCTTTTGAAAAAACGCATTTTTTAACAGTATTTTCGTAAAACCAAAAAGAAATAGATAAACGAAACCGATTTATAAACACTATCACTAATCCAAAGCCAATAACAGTTAATATATTGAAAAACGCATTTATTAACAGTATTTTCGTAAAACCAAGGAGAAATAGATAAACGAAACCGATTTATAAAAAGTTTCACTAATCCAAAGCCAATAACAGTTAATCTTTTGAAAAACGCATTTATTAACAGTATTTTTGTAAAACCAAGGAGAAATAGATAAACGAAACCGATTTATAAACAGTTTCACTAATCCAAAGTCAATAACAATTAATATATTGAAAAACTCATTTATTAACAGTATTTTCGTAAAACCAAGGAGAAATAGATAAACCAAACCGATTTATTAACAGTTTCACTAATCCAAAGCCAATAACAGTTAATCTTTTGAAAAACGCATTTAATAACAGTATTTTCGTAAAACCAAGGAGAAATAGATAAACGAAACCGATTTATAAACAGTTTCACTAATCCAAAGCCAATAACAGTTAATCTTTTGAAAAACGCATTTATTAACAGTATTTTTGTAAAACCAAGGAGAAATACATAAACGAAACCGATTTATAAACAGTTTCACTAATCCAAAGCCAATAACAGTTAATCTTTTGAAAAACGTATTTATTAACAGTATTTTTGTAAAACCAAGGAGAAATAGATAAACGAAACCGATTTATAAACAGTTTCACTAATCCAAAGTCAATAACAGTTAATATATTGAAAAACGCATTTATTAACAGTATTTTCGTAAAACCAAGGAGAAATAGATAAACCAAACCGATTTATTAACAGTTTCACTAATCCAAAGCCAATAACAGTTAATCTTTTGAAAAAACGCATTTATTAACAGTATTTTCGTAAAACCAAGGAGAAATAGATAAACGAAACCGATTTATAAACAGTTTCACTAATCCAAAGCCAATATCAGTAAATCTTGTGAAAAAACGCATTTATTAATAGTAATTTCGTAAAACCAATAAGTAATAGATAAACGAAAGAGATTTATAAACAGTTTCACTAATCCAAAGCCAATATCAGTAAATCTTGTGAAAAAACGCATTTATTAACAGTAATTTCGTAAAACCAATAAGTAATAGATAAACGAAAGAGATTTATAAACAGTTTCACTAATCCAAAGCTAATAACAGTTAATTTTTGGAAAAAACGCATTTATTAACAGTATTTTTGTAAAACCAAGGAGAAATAGATAAACGAAATCGATTTATAAACAGTTTCACTAATCCAAAGCCAATAACAGTTAATATATTGAAAAACGCATTTATTAACAGTATTTTCGTAAAACCAAGGAGAAATAGATAAACCAAACCGATTTATTAACAGTTTCACTAATGCAAAGCCAATAACAGTTAATCTTTTGAAAAACGCATTTATTAACAGTATTTTCGTAAAACCAAGGAGAAATAGATAAACGAAACCGATTTATAAACAGTTTCACTAATCCAAAGTCAATAACAGTTAATATATTGAAAAACGCATTTATTAACAGTATTTTCGTAAAACCAAGGAGAAATAGATAAACCAAACCGATTTATTAACAGTTTCACTAATGCAAAGCCAATAACAGTTAATCTTTTGAAAAACGCATTTATTAACAGTATTTTCGTAAAACCAAGGAGAAATAGATAAACGAAACCGATTTATAAACAGTTTCACTAATCCAAAGCCAATAACAGTTAATCTTTTGAAAAACGCATTTATTAACAGTATTTTTGTAAAACCAAGGAGAAATACATAAACGAAACCGATTTATAAACAGTTTCACTAATCCAAAGCCAATAACAGTTAATCTTTTGAAAAAACGCATTTATTAACAGTATTTTCGTAAAACCAAGGAGAAATAGATAAACGAAACCGATTTATAAACAGTTTCACTAATCCAAAGCCAATAACAGTTAATATATTGAAAAACGCATTTATTAACAGTATCTTTGTAAAACCAAGGAGAAATAGATAAACGAAATCGATTTATAAACAGTTTCACTAATCCAAAGCCAATAACAGTTAATCTTTTGAAAAAACGCATTTATTAACAGTATTTTCGTAAAACCAAGGAGAAATAGATAAACGAAACCGATTTATAAACAGTTTCACTAATCCAAAGCTAATAACAGATAATATATTGAAAAACGCATTTATTAACAGTAATTTCGTAAAACCAAGAAGAAATAGATAAACGAAACCGATTTATAAACAGTTTCACTAATCCAAAGCCAATAACAGTTAATCTTTTGAAAAAACGCATTTATTAACAGTAATTTCGTAAAACCAAGGAGAAAAACATAAACTAACACTATTTATAAACAGTTTCACTAATCCAAAGCCAATAACAGTTAATCTTTTGAAAAAACGCATTTATTAACAGTAATTTCGTAAAACCAAGAAGAAATAGATAAACTAACACTATTTATAAACAGTTTCACTAATCCAAAGCCAATAACAGTTAATCTTTTGAAAAACGCATTTATTAACAGTATATTCGTAAAACCAAGGAGAAATACATAAACTAACACTATTTATTAACAGTTTCACTAATCCAAAGCCAATAACAGTTAATATATTGAAAAACGCATTTATTAACAGTATTTTCGTAGAACCAAGAAGAAATAGATAAACGAAACCGATTTATAAACAGTTTCACTAATGCAAAGCCAATAACAGTTAATCTTTTGAAAAACGCATTTATTAACAGTATTTTCGTAAAACCAAGGAGAAATAGATTAACGAAACCGATTTATAAACAGTTTCACTAATCCAAAGCCAATAACAGTAAATATATTGAAAAAACGCATTTATTAACAGTAATTCTGAAAACCAAGGAGAAATAGATAAACGAAACCGATTTATAAACAGTTTCACTAATCCAAAGCCAATAACAGTTAATCTTTTGAAAAACGCATTTATTAACAGTATTTTCGTAAAACCAAAAAGAAATAGATAAACGAAACCGATTTATAAACAGTATCACTAATCCAAAGCCAATAACAGTTAATATATTGAAAAACGCATTTATTAACAGTATTTTCGTAAAACCAAGGAGAAATAGATAAACGAAACCGATTTATAAACAGTTTCACTAATCCAAAGCCAATAACAGTTAATCTTTTGAAAAACGCATTTATTAACAGTATTTTCGTAAAACCAAGGAGAAATATATAAACGAAACCGATTTATAAACAGTTTCACTAATCCAAAGCCAATAACAGTTAATCTTTTGAAAAAACGCATTTATTAACAGTAATTTCGTAAAACCAAGAATAAATAGATAAACTAACACTATTTATAAACAGTTTCACTAATCCAAAGCCAATAACAGTTAATCTTTTGAAAAAACGCATTTATTAACAGCATTTTCGTAAAACCATAAAGAAATAGATAAACGAAACCGATTTATAAACAGTATCACTAATCCAAAGCCAATAACAGTTAATATATTGAAAAACGCATTTATTAACAGTATTTTCGTAAAACCAAGGAGAAATAGATAAACGAAACCGATTTATAAACAGTTTCACTAATCCAAAGCCAATAACAGTTAATATATTGGAAAACGCATTTATTAACAGTATTTTCGTAAAACCAAGGAGAAATAGATAAACCAAACCGATTTATTAACAGTTTCACTAATCCAAAGCCAATAACAGTTATTCTTTTGAAAAAACGCATTTTTTAACAGTATTTTCGTAAAACCAAAAAGAAATAGATAAACGAAACCGATTTATAAACACTATCACTAATCCAAAGCCAATAACAGTTAATATATTGAAAAACGCATTTATTAACAGTATTTTCGTAAAACCAAGGAGAAATAGATAAACGAAACCGATTTATAAACAGTTTCACTAATCCAAAGCCAATAACAGTTAATCTTTTGAAAAACGCATTTATTAACAGTATATTCGTAAAACCAAGGAGAAATACATAAACTAACACTATTTATTAACAGTTTCACTAATCCAAAGCCAATAACAGTTAATATATTGAAAAACGCATTTATTAACAGTATTTTCGTAGAACCAAGAAGAAATAGATAAACGAAACCGATTTATAAACAGTTTCACTAATGCAAAGCCAATAACAGTTAATCTTTTGAAAAACGCATTTATTAACAGTATTTTCGTAAAACCAAGGAGAAATAGATTAACGAAACCGATTTATAAACAGTTTCACTAATCCAAAGCCAATAACAGTAAATATATTGAAAAAACGCATTTATTAACAGTAATTCTGAAAACCAAGGAGAAATAGATAAACGAAACCGATTTATAAACAGTTTCACTAATCCAAAGCCAATAACAGTTAATCTTTTGAAAAACGCATTTATTAACAGTATTTTCGTAAAACCAAAAAGAAATAGATAAACGAAACCGATTTATAAACAGTATCACTAATCCAAAGCCAATAACAGTTAATATATTGAAAAACGCATTTATTAACAGTATTTTCGTAAAACCAAGGAGAAATAGATAAACGAAACCGATTTATAAACAGTTTCACTAATCCAAAGCCAATAACAGTTAATCTTTTGAAAAACGCATTTATTAACAGTATTTTCGTAAAACCAAGGAGAAATATATAAACGAAACCGATTTATAAACAGTTTCACTAATCCAAAGCCAATAACAGTTAATCTTTTGAAAAAACGCATTTATTAACAGTAATTTCGTAAAACCAAGAAGAAATAGATAAACTAACACTATTTATAAACAGTTTCACTAATCCAAAGCCAATAACAGTTAATCTTTTGAAAAAACGCATTTATTAACAGCATTTTCGTAAAACCAAGGAGAAATAGATAAACGAAACCGATTTATAAACAGTTTCACTAATGCAAAGCCAATAACAGTTATTCTTTTGAAAAAACGCATTTATTAACAGTATTTTCGTAAAACCAAGGAGAAATAGATAAACCAACCCGATTTATTAACAGTTTCACTAATCCAAAGCCAATAACAGTTAATCTTTTGAAAAAACGCATTTATTAACAGTATTTTCGTAAAACCATAAAGAAATAGATAAACGAAACCGATTTATAAACAGTATCACTAATCCAAAGCCAATAACAGTTAATATATTGAAAAACGCATTTATTAACAGTATTTTCGTAAAACCAAGGAGAAATAGATAAACGAAACCGATTTATAAACAGTTTCACTAATCCAAAGCCAATAACAGTTAATATATTGAAAAACGCATTTATTAACAGTATTTTCGTAAAACCAAGGAGAAATAGATAAACCAAACCGATTTATTAACAGTTTCACTAATCCAAAGCCAATAACAGTTATTCTTTTGAAAAAACGCATTTTTTAACAGTATTTTCGTAAAACCAAAAAGAAATAGATAAACGAAACCGATTTATAAACACTATCACTAATCCAAAGCCAATAACAGTTAATATATTGAAAAACGCATTTATTAACAGTATTTTCGTAAAACCAAGGAGAAATAGATAAACGAAACCGATTTATAAACAGTTTCACTAATCCAAAGCCAATAACAGTTAATCTTTTGAAAAACGCATTTATTAACAGTATTTTTGTAAAACCAAGGAGAAATAGATAAACGAAACCGATTTATAAACAGTTTCACTAATCCAAAGTCAATAACAATTAATATATTGAAAAACTCATTTATTAACAGTATTTTCGTAAAACCAAGGAGAAATAGATAAACCAAACCGATTTATTAACAGTTTCACTAATCCAAAGCCAATAACAGTTAATCTTTTGAAAAACGCATTTATTAACAGTATTTTCGTAAAACCAAGGAGAAATAGATAAACGAAACCGATTTATAAACAGTTTCACTAATCCAAAGCCAATAACAGTTAATCTTTTGAAAAACGCATTTATTAACAGTATTTTTGTAAAACCAAGGAGAAATACATAAACGAAACCGATTTATAAACAGTTTCACTAATCCAAAGCCAATAACAGTTAATCTTTTGAAAAACGTATTTATTAACAGTATTTTTGTAAAACCAAGGAGAAATAGATAAACGAAACCGATTTATAAACAGTTTCACTAATCCAAAGTCAATAACAGTTAATATATTGAAAAACGCATTTATTAACAGTATTTTCGTAAAACCAAGGAGAAATAGATAAACCAAACCGATTTATTAACAGTTTCACTAATCCAAAGCCAATAACAGTTAATCTTTTGAAAAAAACGCATTTATTAACAGTATTTTCGTAAAACCAAGGAGAAATAGATAAACGAAACCGATTTATAAACAGTTTCACTAATCCAAAGCTAATAACAGTTAATCTTTTGAAAAACGCATTTTTTAACAGTATTATTGTAAAACCAAAAAGAAATAGATAAACGAAACCGATTTATAAACAGTATCACTAATCCAAAGCCAATAACAGTTAATATATTGAAAAACGCATTTATTAACAGTATTTTCGTAAAACCAAGGAGAAATAGATAAACGAAACCGATTTATAAACAGTTTCACTAATCCAAAGCCAATAACAGTTAATCTTTTGAAAAACGCATTTATTAACAGTATATTCGTAAAACCAAGGAGAAATACATAAACTAACACTATTTATTAACAGTTTCACTAATCCAAAGCCAATAACAGTTAATATATTGAAAAACGCATTTATTAACAGTATTTTCGTAGAACCAAGGAGAAATAGATAAACGAAACCGATTTATAAACAGTTTCACTAATGCAAAGCCAATAACAGTTAATCTTTTGAAAAACGCATTTATTAACAGTATTTTCGTAAAACCAAGGAGAAATAGATTAACGAAACCGATTTATAAACAGTTTCACTAATCCAAAGCCAATAACAGTAAATATATTGAAAAAACGCATTTATTAACAGTAATTCTGAAAACCAAGGAGAAATAGATAAACGAAACCGATTTATAAACAGTTTCACTAATCCAAAGCCAATAACAGTTAATCTTTTGAAAAACGCATTTATTAACAGTATTTTCGTAAAACCAAAAAGAAATAGATAAACGAAACCGATTTATAAACAGTATCACTAATCCAAAGCCAATAACAGTTAATATATTGAAAAACGCATTTATTAACAGTATTTTCGTAAAACCAAGGAGAAATAGATAAACGAAACCGATTTATAAACAGTTTCACTAATCCAAAGCCAATAACAGTTAATCTTTTGAAAAACGCATTTATTAACAGTATTTTCGTAAAACCAAGGAGAAATATATAAACGAAACCGATTTATAAACAGTTTCACTAATCCAAAGCCAATAACAGTTAATCTTTTGAAAAAACGCATTTATTAACAGTAATTTCGTAAAACCAAGAAGAAATAGATAAACTAACACTATTTATAAACAGTTTCACTAATCCAAAGCCAATAACAGTTAATCTTTTGAAAAAACGCATTTATTAACAGTATTTTCGTAAAACCAAGGAGAAATAGATAAACGAAACCGATTTATAAACAGTTTCACTAATCCAAAGCCAATAACAGTTATTCTTTTGAAAAAACGCATTTATTAACAGTATTTTCGTAAAACCAAGGAGAAATAGATAAACCAACCCGATTTATTAACAGTTTCACTAATCCAAAGCCAATAACAGTTAATCTTTTGAAAAAACGCATTTATTAACAGTATTTTCGTAAAACCATACAGAAATAGATAAACGAAACCGATTTATAAACAGTATCACTAATCCAAAGCCAATAACAGTTAATATATTGAAAAACGCATTTATTAACAGTATTTTCGTAAAACCAAGGAGAAATAGATAAACGAAACCGATTTATAAACAGTTTCACTAATCCAAAGCCAATAACAGTTAATATATTGAAAAACGCATTTATTAACAGTATTTTCGTAAAACCAAGGAGAAATAGATAAACCAAACCGATTTATTAACAGTTTCACTAATCCAAAGCCAATAACAGTTATTCTTTTGAAAAAACGCATTTTTAACAGTATTTTCGTAAAACCAAAGAGAAATAGATAAACGAAACCGATTTATAAACACTATCACTAATCCAAAGCCAATAACAGTTAATATATTGAAAAACGCATTTATTAACAGTATTTTCGTAAAACCAAGGAGAAATAGATAAACGAAACCGATTTATAAACAGTTTCACTAATCCAAAGCCAATAACAGTTAATCTTTTGAAAAACGCATTTATTAACAGTATTTTTGTAAAACCAAGGAGAAATAGATAAACGAAACCGATTTATAAACAGTTTCACTAATCCAAAGTCAATAACAATTAATATATTGAAAAACTCATTTATTAACAGTATTTTCGTAAAACCAAGGAGAAATAGATAAACCAAACCGATTTATTAACAGTTTCACTAATCCAAAGCCAATAACAGTTAATCTTTTGAAAAACGCATTTATTAACAGTATTTTCGTAAAACCAAGGAGAAATAGATAAACGAAACCGATTTATAAACAGTTTCACTAATCCAAAGCCAATAACAGTTAATCTTTTGAAAAACGCATTTATTAACAGTATTTTCGTAAAACCAAGGAGAAATAGATAAACGAAACCGATTTATAAACAGTTTCACTAATCCAAAGCCAATAACAGTTAATCTTTTGAAAAACGCATTTATTAACAGTATTTTTGTAAAACCAAGGAGAAATACATAAACGAAACCGATTTATAAACAGTTTCACTAATCCAAAGCCAATAACAGTTAATCTTTTGAAAAACGTATTTATTAACAGTATTTTTGTAAAACCAAGGAGATATAGATAAACGAAACCGATTTATAAACAGTTTCACTAATCCAAAGTCAATAACAGTTAATATATTGAAAAACGCATTAATTAACAGTATTTTCGTAAAACCAAGGAGAAATAGATAAACCAAACCGATTTATTAACAGTTTCACTAATCCAAAGCCAATAACAGTTAATCTTTTGAAAAAACGCATTTATTAACAGTATTTTCGTAAAACCAAGGAGAAATAGATAAACGAAACCGATTTATAAACAGTTTCACTAATCCAAAGCCAATATCAGTAAATCTTGTGAAAAAACGCATTTATTAACAGTAATTTCGTAAAACCAATAAGTAATAGATAAACGAAAGAGATTTATAAACAGTTTCACTAATCCAAAGCCAATATCAGTAAATCTTGTGAAAAAAACGCATTTATTAACAGTAATTTCGTAAAACCAATAAGTAATAGATAAACGAAAGAGATTTATAAACAGTTTCACTAATCCAAAGTCAATAACAGTTAATCTTTGGAAAAAACGCATTTATTAACAGTATTTTTGTAAAACCAAGGAGAAATAGATAAACGAAATCGATTTATAAACAGTTTCACTAATCCAAAGCCAATAACAGTTAATATATTGAAAAACGCATTTATTAACAGTATTTTCGTAAAACCAAGGAGAAATAGATAAACCAAACCGATTTATTAACAGTTTCACTAATGCAAAGCCAATAACAGTAAATCTTTTGAAAAACGCATTTATTAACAGTATTTTCGTAAAACCAAGGAGAAATAGATAAACGAAACCGATTTATAAACAGTTTCACTAATCCAAAGTCAATAACAGTTAATATATTGAAAAACGCATTTATTAACAGTATTTTCGTAAAACCAAGGAGAAATAGATAAACCAAACCGATTTATTAACAGTTTCACTAATGCAAAGCCAATAACAGTTAATCTTTTGAAAAACGCATTTATTAACAGTATTTTCGTAAAACCAAGGAGAAATAGATAAACGAAACCGATTTATAAACAGTTTCACTAATCCAAAGCCAATAACAGTTAATCTTTTGAAAAACGCATTTATTAACAGTATTTTTGTAAAACCAAAGAGAAATACATAAACGAAACCGATTTATAAACAGTTTCACTAATCCAAAGCCAATAACAGTTAATCTTTTGAAAAAACGCATTTATAACAGTATTTTCGTAAAACCAAGGAGAAATAGATAAACGAAACCGATTTATAAACAGTTTCACTAATCCAAAGCTAATAACAGATAATATATTGAAAAACGCATTTATTAACAGTAATTTCGTAAAACCAAGAAGAAATAGATAAACGAAACCGATTTATAAACAGTTTCACTGATCCAAAGCCAATAACAGTTAATCTTTGGAAAAAACGCATTTATTAACAGTATTTTCGTAAAACCAAGGAGAAATAGATAAACGAAACCGATTTATAAACAGTTTCACTAATCCAAAGCCAATAACAGTTAATCTATTGAAAAAACGCATTTATTAACAGTAATTTCGTAAAACCAAGGAGAAAAACATAAACTAACACTATTTATAAACAGTTTCACTAATCCAAAGCCAATAACAGTTAATCTTTTGAAAAAACGCATTTATTAACAGTAATTTCGTAAAACCAAGAAGAAATAGATAAACTAACACTATTTATAAACAGTTTCACTAATCCAAAGCCAATAACAGTTAATCTTTTGAAAAACGCATTTATTAACAGTATATTCGTAAAACCAAGGAGAAATACATAAACTAACACTATTTATTAACAGTTTCACTAATCCAAAGCCAATAACAGTTAATATATTGAAAAACGCATTTATTAACAGTATTTTTGTAAAACCAAGAAGAAATAGATAAACGAAACTGATTTATAAACAGTTTCACTAATGCAAAGCCAATAACAGTTAATCTTTTGAAAAACGCATTTATTAACAGTATTTTCGTAAAACCAAGGAGAAATAGATTAACGAAACCGATTTATAAACAGTTTCACTAATCCAAAGCCAATAACAGTAAATATATTGAAAAAACGCATTTATTAACAGTAATTCTGAAAACCAAGGAGAAATAGATAAACGAAACCGATTTATAAACAGTTTCACTAATCCAGAGCCAATAACAGTTAATCTTTTGAAAAACGCATTTATTAACAGTATTTTCGTAAAACCAAGGAGAAATAGATAAACGAAACCGATTTATAAACAGTTTCACTAATCCAAAGCCAATATCAGTAAATCTTGTGAAAAAACGCATTTATTAACAGTAATTTCGTAAAACCAATAAGTAATAGATAAACGAAAGAGATTTATAAACAGTTTCACTAATCCAAAGCCAATAACAGTTAATATATTGAAAAACGCATTTATTAACAGTATTTTCGTAAAACCAAGGAGAAATAGATAAACGAAATCGATTTATAAACAGTTTCACTAATCCAAAGCCAATAACAGTCAATCTTTTGAAAAACGCATTTATTAACAGTATTTTCGTAAAACCAAGGAGAAATAGATAAACGAAATCGATTTATAAACAGTTTCACTAATGCAAAGCCAATAACAGTTAATCTTTTGAAAAACGCATTTATTAACAGTATTTTCGTAAAACCAAGGAGAAATAGATAAACGAAACCGATTTATAAACAGTTTCACTAATCCAAAGCCAATAACAGTTAATCTTTTGAAAAACGCATTTAATAACAGTATTTTCGTAAAACCAAGGAGAAATAGATAAACGAAACCGATTTATAAACAGTTTCACTAATCCAAAGCCAATAACAGTTAATCTTTTGAATAACGCATTTATTAACAGTAATTTCGTAAAACCAATAAGTAATAGATAAACGAAAGAGATTTATAAACAGTTTCACTAATCCAAAGCCAATAACAGTTAATATATTGAAAAACGCATTTATTAACAGTATTTTCGTAAAACCAAGGAGAAATAGATAAACGAAAGAAATTTATAAACAGTATCACTACTTCAAAGCCAATAACAGTTAATCTTTTGAAAAACGCATTTATTAACAGTAATTTCGTAAAACCAAGGAGAAATAGATAAACGAAACCGATTTATAAAAAGTTTCACTAATCCAAAGCCAATAACAGTTAATCTTTTGAAAAACGCATTTATTAACAGTAATTTCGTAAAACCAAGAAGAAATAGATAAACGAAACCGATTTATAAACAGTTTCACTAATCCAAAGCCAATAACAGTTAATCTTTTGAAAAAACGCATTTATTAACAGTATTTTCGTAAAACCAAGGAGAAATACATAAACTAACACTATTTATTAACAGTTTCACTAATCCAAAGCCAATAACAGTTAATATATTGAAAAACGCATTTATTAACAGTATTTTCGTAGAACCAAGAAGAAATAGATAAACGAAACCGATTTATAAACAGTTTCACTAATGCAAAGCCAATAACAGTAAATCTTGTGAAAAAACGCATTTATTAATAGTAATTTCGTAAAACCAATAAGTAATAGATAAACGAAAGAGATTTATAAACAGTTTCACTAATCCAAAGCCAATATCAGTAAATCTTGTGAAAAAACGCATTTATTAACAGTAATTTCGTAAAACCAATAAGTAATAGATAAACGAAAGAGATTTATAAACAGTTTCACTAATCCAAAGCTAATAACAGTTAATTTTTGGAAAAAACGCATTTATTAACAGTATTTTTGTAAAACCAAGGAGAAATAGATAAACGAAATCGATTTATAAACAGTTTCACTAATCCAAAGCCAATAACAGTTAATATATTGAAAAACGCATTTATTAACAGTATTTTCGTAAAACCAAGGAGAAATAGATAAACCAAACCGATTTATTAACAGTTTCACTAATGCAAAGCCAATAACAGTAAATCTTTTGAAAAACGCATTTATTAACAGTATTTTCGTAAAACCAAGGAGAAATAGATAAACGAAACCGATTTATAAACAGTTTCACTAATCCAAAGTCAATAACAGTTAATATATTGAAAAACGCATTTATTAACAGTATTTTCGTAAAACCAAGGAGAAATAGATAAACGAAACCGATTTATAAACAGTTTCACTAATCCAAAGCCAATAACAGTAAATATATTGAAAAAACGCATTTATTAACAGTAATTCTGAAAACCAAGGAGAAATAGATAAACGAAACCGATTTATAAACAGTTTCACTAATCCAGAGCCAATAACAGTTAATCTTTTGAAAAACGCATTTATTAACAGTATTTTCGTAAAACCAAGGAGAAATAGATAAACGAAACCGATTTATAAACAGTTTCACTAATCCAAAGTCAATAACAGTTAATATATTGAAAAACGCATTTATTAACAGTATTTTCGTAAAACCAAGGAGAAATAGATAAACCAAACCGATTTATTAACAGTTTCACTAATCCAAAGCCAATAACAGTTAATCTTTTGAAAAAACGCATTTATTAACAGTATTTTCGTAAAACCAAGGAGAAATAGATAAACGAAACCGATTTATAAACAGTTTCACTAATCCAAAGCCAATATCAGTAAATCTTGTGAAAAAACGCATTTATTAATAGTAATTTCGTAAAACCAATAAGTAATAGATAAACGAAAGAGATTTATAAACAGTTTCACTAATCCAAAGCCAATATCAGTAAATCTTGTGAAAAAACGCATTTATTAACAGTAATTTCGTAAAACCAATAAGTAATAGATAAACGAAAGAGATTTATAAACAGTTTCACTAATCCAGAGCCAATAACAGTTAATCTTTTGGAAAACGTATTTATTAACAGTATTTTTGTAAAACCAAGGAGAAATAGATAAACGAAACCGATTTATAAACAGTTTCACTAATCCAAAGCCAATATCAGTAAATCTTGTGAAAAAACGCATTTATTAACAGTAATTTCGTAAAACCAATAAGTAATAGATAAACGAAAGAGATTTATAAACAGTTTCACTAATCCAAAGCCAATATCAGTAAATCTTGTGAAAAAAACGCATTTATTAACAGTAATTTCGTAAAACCAATAAGTAATAGATAAACGAAAGAGATTTATAAACAGTTTCACTAATCCAAAGCTAATAACAGTTAATTTTTGGAAAAAACGCATTTATTAACAGTATTTTTGTAAAACCAAGGAGAAATAGATAAACGAAATCGATTTATAAACAGTTTCACTAATCCAAAGCCAATAACAGTTAATCTTTTGAAAAACGCATTTATTAACAGTATTTTCGTAAAACCAAGGAGAAATAGATTAACGAAACCGATTTATAAACAGTTTCACTAATGCAAAGCCAATAACAGTTAATCTTTTGAAAAACGCATTTATTAACAGTATTTTCGTAAAACCAAGGAGAAATAGATTAACGAAACCGATTTATAAACAGTTTCACTAATCCAAAGCCAATAACAGTAAATATATTGAAAAAACGCATTTATTAACAGTAATTCTGAAAACCAAGGAGAAATAGATAAACGAAACCGATTTATAAACAGTTTCACTAATCCAGAGCCAATAACAGTTAATCTTTTGAAAAAACGCATTTATTAACAGTATTTTCGTAAAACCAAGGAGAAATAGATAAACGAAACCGATTTATAAACAGTTTCACTAATCCAAAGCCAATATCAGTAAATCTTGTGAAAAAACGCATTTATTAACAGTAATTTCGTAAAACCAATAAGTAATAGATAAACGAAAGAGATTTATAAACAGTTTCACTAATCCAAAGCCAATAACAGTTAATCTTTTGAAAAACGCATTTATTAACAGTATTTTCGTAAAACCAAGGAGAAATAGATAAACGAAACCGATTTATAAACAGTTTCACTAATCCAAAGCCAATAACAGTTAATCTTTTGAAAAACGCATTTATTAACAGTATTTTTGTAAAACCAAGGAGAAATACATAAACGAAACCGATTTATAAACAGTTTCACTAATCCAAAGCCAATAACAGTTAATCTTTTGAAAAACGTATTTATTAACAGTATTTTTGTAAAACCAAGGAGAAATAGATAAACGAAACCGATTTATAAAACAGTTTCACTAATCCAAAGTCAATAACAGTTAATATATTGAAAAACGCATTTATTAACAGTATTTTCGTAAAACCAAGGAGAAATAGATAAACCAAACCGATTTATTAACAGTTTCACTAATCCAAAGCCAATAACAGTTAATCTTTTGAAAAAACGCATTTATTAACAGTATTTTCGTAAAACCAAGGAGAAATAGATAAACGAAACCGATTTATAAACAGTTTAACTAATCCAAAGCTAATAACAGTTAATCTTTTGAAAAACGCATTTTTTAACAGTATTTTTGTAAAACCAAAAAGAAATAGATAAACGAAACCGATTTATAAACAGTATCACTAATCCAAAGCCAATAACAGTTAATATATTGAAAAACGCATTTATTAACAGTATTTTCGTAAAACCAAGGAGAAATAGATAAACGAAACCGATTTATAAACAGTTTCACTAATCCAAAGCCAATAACAGTTAATCTTTTGAAAAACGCATTTATTAACAGTATATTCGTAAAACCAAGGAGAAATACATAAACTAACACTATTTATTAACAGTTTCACTAATCCAAAGCCAATAACAGTTAATATATTGAAAAACGCATTTATTAACAGTATTTTCGTAGAACCAAGAAGAAATAGATAAACGAAACCGATTTATAAACAGTTTCACTAATCCAAAGCCAATAACAGTTAATCTTTTGAAAAACGCATTTATTAACAGTATTTTCGTAAAACCAAGGAGAAATAGATTAACGAAACCGATTTATAAACAGTTTCACTAATCCAAAGCCAATAACAGTAAATATATTGAAAAAATGCATTTATTAACAGTAATTCTGAAAACCAAGGAGAAATAGATAAACGAAACCGATTTATAAACAGTTTCACTAATCCAAAGCCAATAACAGTTAATCTTTTGAAAAACGCATTTATTAACAGTATTTTCGTAAAACCAAAAAGAAATAGATAAACGAAACCGATTTATAAACAGTATCACTAATCCAAAGCCAATAACAGTTAATATATTGAAAAACGCATTTATTAACAGTATTTTCGTAAAACCAAGGAGAAATAGATAAACGAAACCGATTTATAAACAGTTTCACTAATCCAAAGCCAATAACAGTTAATCTTTTGAAAAACGCATTTATTAACAGTATTTTCGTAAAACCAAGGAGAAATATATAAACGAAACCGATTTATAAACAGTTTCACTAATCCAAAGCCAATAACAGTTAATCTTTTGAAAAAACGCATTTATTAACAGTAATTTCGTAAAACCAAGGAGAAATAGATAAACTAACACTATTTATAAACAGTTTCACTAATCCAAAGCCAATAACAGTTAATCTTTTGAAAAAAACGCATTTATTAATAGTAATTTCGTAAAACCAAGGAGAAATAGATAAACGAAACCGATTTATAAACAGTTTCACTAATCCAAAGCCAATAACAGTTATTCTTTTGAAAAAACGCATTTATTAACAGTATTTTCGTAAAACCAAGGAGAAATAGATAAACCAACCCGATTTATTAACAGTTTCACTAATCCAAAGCCAATAACAGTTAATCTTTTGAAAAAACGCATTTATTAACAGTATTTTCGTAAAACCATAAAGAAATAGATAAACGAAACCGATTTATAAACAGTATCACTAATCCAAAGCCAATAACAGTTAATATATTGAAAAACGCATTTATTAACAGTATTTTCGTAAAACCAAGGAGAAATAGATAAACGAAACCGATTTATAAACAGTTTCACTAATCCAAAGCCAATAACAGTTAATATATTGAAAAACGCATTTATTAACAGTATTTTCGTAAAACCAAGGAGAAATAGATAAACCAAACCGATTTATTAACAGTTTCACTAATCCAAAGCCAATAACAGTTATTCTTTTGAAAAAACGCATTTTTTAACAGTATTTTCGTAAAACCAAAAAGAAATAGATAAACGAAACCGATTTATAAACACTATCACTAATCCAAAGCCAATAACAGTTAATATATTGAAAAACGCATTTATTAACAGTATTTTCGTAAAACCAAGAATAAATAGATAAACTAACACTATTTATAAACAGTTTCACTAATCCAAAGCCAATAACAGTTAATCTTTTGAAAAACGCATTTATTAACAGTATTTTTGTAAAACCAAGGAGAAATAGATAAACGAAACCGATTTATAAACAGTTTCACTAATCCAAAGCCAATAACAGTTAATCTTTTGAAAAACGCATTTATTAACAGTATTTTCGTAAAACCAAGGAGAAATAGATAAACGAAACCGATTTATAAACAGTTTCACTAATCCAAAGCCAATAACAGTTAATCTTTTGAAAAACGCATTTATTAACAGTATTTTTGTAAAACCAAGGAGAAATACATAAACGAAACCGATTTATAAACAGTTTCACTAATCCAAAGCCAATAACAGTTAATCTTTTGAAAAACGTATTTATTAACAGTATTTTTGTAAAACCAAGGAGAAATAGATAAACGAAACCGATTTATAAACAGTTTCACTAATCCAAAGTCAATAACAGTTAATATATTGAAAAACGCATTTATTAACAGTATTTTCGTAAAACCAAGGAGAAATAGATAAACCAAACCGATTTATTAACAGTTTCACTAATCCAAAGCCAATAACAGTTAATCTTTTGAAAAAACGCATTTATTAACAGTATTTTCGTAAAACCAAGGAGAAATAGATAAACGAAACCGATTTATAAACAGTTTCACTAATCCAAAGCCAATATCAGTAAATCTTGTGAAAAAACGCATTTATTAACAGTAATTTCGTAAAACCAAGAAGTAATAGATAAACGAAAGAGATTTATAAACAGTTTCACTAATCCAAAGCCAATATCAGTAAATCTTGTGAAAAAACGCATTTATTAACAGTAATTTCGTAAAACCAATAAGTAATAGATAAACGAAAGAGATTTATAAACAGTTTCACTAATCCAAAGCTAATAACAGTTAATTTTTGGAAAAAACGCATTTATTAACAGTATTTTTGTAAAACCAAGGAGAAATAGATAAACGAAATCGATTTATAAACAGTTTCACTAATCCAAAGCCAATAACAGTTAATATATTGAAAAACGCATTTATTAACAGTATTTTCGTAAAACCAAGGAGAAATAGATAAACCAAACCGATTTATTAACAGTTTCACTAATGCAAAGCCAATAACAGTAAATCTTTTGAAAAACGCATTTATTAACAGTATTTTCGTAAAACCAAGGAGAAATAGATAAACGAAACCGATTTATAAACAGTTTCACTAATCCAAAGTCAATAACAGTTAATATATTGAAAAAACGCATTTATTAACAGTATTTTCGTAAAACCAAGGAGAAATAGATAAACCAAACCGATTTATTAACAGTTTCACTAATGCAAAGCCAATAACAGTTAATCTTTTGAAAAACGCATTTATTAACAGTATTTTCGTAAAACCAAGGAGAAATAGATAAACGAAACCGATTTATAAACAGTTTCACTAATCCAAAGCCAATAACAGTTAATCTTTTGAAAAACGCATTTATTAACAGTATTTTTGTAAAACCAAAGAGAAATACATAAACGAAACCGATTTATAAACAGTTTCACTAATCCAAAGCCAATAACAGTTAATCTTTTGAAAAAACGCATTTATTAACAGTATTTTCGTAAAACCAAGGAGAAATAGATAAACGAAACCGATTTATAAACAGTTTCACTAATCCAAAGCTAATAACAGATAATATATTGAAAAACGCATTTATTAACAGTAATTTCGTAAAACCAAGAAGAAATAGATAAACGAAACCGATTTATAAACAGTTTCACTAATCCAAAGCCAATAACAGTTAATCTTTGGAAAAAACGCATTTATTAACAGTATTTTCGTAAAACCAAGGAGAAATAGATAAACGAAACCGATTTATAAACAGTTTCACTAATCCAAAGCCAATAACAGTTAATCTATTGAAAAAACGCATTTATTAACAGTAATTTCGTAAAACCAAGGAGAAAAACATAAACTAACACTATTTATAAACAGTTTCACTAATCCAAAGCCAATAACAGTTAATCTTTTGAAAAACGCATTTATTAACAGTATTTTTGTAAAACCAAGGAGAAATAGATAAACGAAACCGATTTATAAACAGTTTCACTAATCCAAAGCCAATAACAGTTAATCTTTTGAAAAACGCATTTATTAACAGTATTTTCGTAAAACCAAGGAGAAATAGATAAACGAAACCGATTTATAAACAGTTTCACTAATCCAAAGCCAATAACAGTTAATCTTTTGAAAAACGCATTTATTAACAGTATTTTTGTAAAACCAAGGAGAAATACATAAACGAAACCGATTTATAAACAGTTTCACTAATCCAAAGCCAATAACAGTTAATCTTTTGAAAAACGTATTTATTAACAGTATTTTTGTAAAACCAAGGAGAAATAGATAAACGAAACCGATTTATAAACAGTTTCACTAATCCAAAGTCAATAACAGTTAATATATTGAAAAACGCATTTATTAACAGTATTTTCGTAAAACCAAGGAGAAATAGATAAACCAAAC
>NW_025576218.1:0-73843 GCF_905147105.1 Pieris brassicae
TTAACTGTTATTGGCTTTGGATTAGTGAAACTGTTAATAATTAGTGTTAGTTTATCTATTTCTCTTGGTTTTACGAAAATACTGTTAATAAATGCGTTTTTTCAAAAGATTAACTGTTATTGGCTTTGGATTAGTGAAACTGTTTATAAATCTCTTTCGTTTATCTATTTCTCTTGGTTTTACGAAAATACTGTTAATAAATGCGTTTTTTCAAAAGATTAACTGTTATTGGCTTTGGATTAGTGAAACTGTTTATAAATCTCTTTCGTTTATCTATTTCTCTTGGTTTTACGAAAATACTGTTAATAAATGCGTTTTTTTCAAAAGATTAACTGTTATTGGCTTTGGATTAGTGAAACTGTTAATAAATAGTGTTAGTTTATCTATTTCTCATGGTTTTACGAAAATACTGTTAATAAATGCGTTTTTTCAAAAGATTAACTGTTATTGGCTTTGGATTAGCGAAACTGTTTATAAATCTCTTTCGTTTATCTATTTCTCTTGGTTTTACGAAAATACTGTTAATAAATGCGTTTTTTCAAAAGATTAACTGTTATTGGCTTTGGATTAGTGAAACTGTTTATAAATCTCTTTCGTTTATCTATTTCTCTTGGTTTTACGAAAATACTGTTAATAAATGCGTTTTTTCAAAAGACTTAACTTAACTGTTATTGGCTTTGGATTAGTGAAACTGTTAATAATTAGTGTTAGTTTATCTATTTCTCTTGGTTTTACGAAAATACTGTTAATAAATGCGTTTTTTCAAAAGATTAACTGTTATTGGTTTTGGATTAGTGAAACTGTTTATAAATCTCTTTCGTTTATCTATTTCTCTTGGTTTTACGAAAATACTGTTAATAAATGCGTTTTTTCAAAAGATTAACTGTTATTGGCTTTGGATTAGTCAAACTGTTTATAAATCTCTTTCGTTTATCTATTTCTCTTGGTTTTACGGAAATACTGTTAATAAATGCGTTTTTTCAAAAGATTAACTGTTATTGGCTTTGGATTAATGAAACTGTTAATAAATAGTGTTAGTTTATCTATTTCTCTTGGTTTTACGAAAATACTGTTAATAAATGCGTTTTTTCCAAAGATTAACTGTTATTGGCTTTGGATTAGTGAAACTGTTAATAATTAGTGTTAGTTTATCTATTTCTCTTGGTTTTACGAAAATACTGTTAATAAATGCGTTTTTTCAAAAGATTAACTGTTATTGGCTTTGGATTAGTGAAACTGTTTATAAATCTCTTTCGTTTATCTATTTCTCTTGGTTTTACGAAAATACTGTTAATAAATGCGTTTTTTCAAAAGATTAACTGTTATTGGCTTTGGATTAGTGAAACTGTTTATAAATCTCTTTCGTTTATCTATTTCTCTTGGTTTTACGAAAATACTCTTAATAAATGCGTTTTTTCAAAAGATTAACTGTTATTGGCTTTGGATTAATGAAACTGTTAATAAATAGTGTTAGTTTATCTATTTCTCTTGGTTTTACGAAAATACTGTTAATAAATGCGTTTTTTCCAAAGATTAACTGTTATTGGCTTTGGATTAGTGAAACTGTTAATAATTAGTGTTAGTTTATCTATTTCTCTTGGTTTTACGAAAATACTGTTAATAAATGCGTTTTTTCAAAAGATTAACTGTTATTGGCTTTGGATTAGTGAAACTGTTTATAAATCTCTTTCGTTTATCTATTTCTCTTGGTTTTACGAAAATACTGTTAATAAATGCGTTTTTTCAAAAGATTAACTGTTATTGGCTTTGGATTAGTGAAACTGTTTATAAATCTCTTTCGTTTATCTATTTCTCTTGGTTTTACGAAAATACTCTTAATAAATGCGTTTTTTCAAAAGATTAACTGTTATTGGCTTTGGATTAGTGAAACTGTTTATAAATCTCTTTCGTTTATCTATTTCTCTTGGTTTTACGAAAATACTGTTAATGAATGCGTTTTTTCAAAAGATTAACTGTTATTGGCTTTGGATTAGTGAAACTGTTTATAAATCTCTTTCGTTTATCTATTTCTCTTGGTTTTACGAAAATACTCTTAATAAATGCGTTTTTTCAAAAGATTAACTGTTATTGGCTTTGGATTAGTGAAACTGTTTATAAATCTCTTTCGTTTATCTATTTCTCTTGGTTTTACGAAAATACTGTTAATGAATGCGTTTTTTCAAAAGATTAACTGTTATTGGCTTTTGATTAGTGAAACTGTTTATAAATCTCTTTCGTTTATCTATTTCTCTTGGTTTTACGAAAATACTGTTAATAAATGCGTTTTTTCAAAAGATTAACTGTTATTGGCTTTGGATTAGTGAAACTGTTAATAAATAGTGTTAGTTTATCTATTTCTCATGGTTTTACGAAAATACTGTTAATAAATGCGTTTTTTCAAAAGATTAACTGTTATTGGCTTTGGATTAGTGAAACTGTTTATAAATCTCTTTCGTTTATCTATTTCTCTTGGTTTTACGAAAATACTGTTAATAAATGCGTTTTTTCAAAAGATTAACTGTTATTGGCTTTGGATTAGTGAAACTGTTAATAAATAGTGTTAGTTTATCTATTTCTCATGGTTTTACGAAAATACTGTTAATAAATGCGTTTTTTCAAAAGATTAACTGTTATTGGCTTTGGATTAGCGAAACTGTTTATAAATCTCTTTCGTTTATCTATTTCTCTTGGTTTTACGAAAATACTGTTAATAAATGCGTTTTTTCAAAAGATTAACTGTTATTGGCTTTGGATTAGTGAAACTGTTTATAAATCTCTTTCGTTTATCTATTTCTCTTGGTTTTACGAAAATACTGTTAATAAATGCGTTTTTTCAAAAGACTTAACTTAACTGTTATTGGCTTTGGATTAGTGAAACTGTTAATAATTAGTGTTAGTTTATCTATTTCTCTTGGTTTTACGAAAATACTGTTAATAAATGCGTTTTTTCAAAAGATTAACTGTTATTGGCTTTGGATTAGTGAAACTGTTTATAAATCTCTTTCGTTTATCTATTTCTCTTGGTTTTACGAAAATACTGTTAATAAATGCGTTTTTTCAAAAGATTAACTGTTATTGGCTTTGGATTAGTCAAACTGTTTATAAATCTCTTTCGTTTATCTATTTCTCTTGGTTTTACGAAAATACTGTTAATAAATGCGTTTTTTCAAAAGATTAACTGTTATTGGCTTTGGATTAGTGAAACTGTTTATAAATCTCTTTCGTTTATCTATTTCTCTTGGTTTTACGAAAATACTGTTAATAAATGCGTTTTTTCAAAAGATTAACTGTTATTGGCTTTGGATTAGTGAAACTGTTTATAAATCTCTTTCGTTTATCTATTTCTCTTGGTTTTACGAAAATACTCTTAATAAATGCGTTTTTTCAAAAGATTAACTGTTATTGGCTTTGGATTAGTGAAACTGTTTATAAATCTCTTTCGTTTATCTATTTCTCTTGGTTTTACGAAAATACTGTTAATGAATGCGTTTTTTCAAAAGATTAACTGTTATTGGCTTTTGATTAGTGAAACTGTTTATAAATCTCTTTCGTTTATCTATTTCTCTTGGTTTTACGAAAATACTGTTAATAAATGCGTTTTTTTCAAAAGATTAACTGTTATTGGCTTTGGATTAGTGAAACTGTTTATAAATCTCTTTCGTTTATCTATTTCTCTTGGTTTTACGGAAATACTGTTAATAAATGCGTTTTTTCAAAAGATTAACTGTTATTGGCTTTGGATTAATGAAACTGTTAATAAATAGTGTTAGTTTATCTATTTCTCTTGGTTTTACGAAAATACTGTTAATAAATGCGTTTTTTTCCAAAGATTAACTGTTATTGGCTTTGGATTAGTGAAACTGTTAATAATTAGTGTTAGTTTATCTATTTCTCTTGGTTTTACGAAAATACTGTTAATAAATGCGTTTTTTCAAAAGATTAACTGTTATTGGCTTTGGATTAGTGAAACTGTTTATAAATCTCTTTCGTTTATCTATTTCTCTTGGTTTTACGAAAATACTGTTAATAAATGCGTTTTTTCAAAAGATTAACTGTTATTGGCTTTGGATTAGTGAAACTGTTTATAAATCTCTTTCGTTTATCTATTTCTCTTGGTTTTACGAAAATACTGTTAATAAATGCGTTTTTTCAAAAGATTAACTGTTATTGGCTTTGGATTAGTGAAACTGTTTATAAATCTCTTTCGTTTATCTATTTCTCTTGGTTTTACGAAAATACTGTTAATAAATGCGTTTTTTCAAAAGATTAACTGTTATTGGCTTTGGATTAGTGAAACTGTTTATAAATCTCTTTCGTTTATCTATTTCTCTTGGTTTTACGAAAATACTGTTAATAAATGCGTTTTTTCAAAAGATTAACTGTTATTGGCTTTGGATTAGTGAAACTGTTTATAAATCTCTTTCGTTTATCTATTTCTCTTGGTTTTACGAAAATACTGTTAATAAATGCGTTTTTTCAAAAGATTAACTGTTATTGGCTTTGGATTAGTGAAACTGTTAATAAATAGTGTTAGTTTATCTATTTCTCTTGGTTTTACGAAAATACTGTTAATAAATGCGTTTTTTCAAAAGATTAACTGTTATTGGCTTTGGATTAGCGAAACTGTTTATAAATCTCTTTCGTTTATCTATTTCTCTTGGTTTTACGAAAATACTGTTAATAAATGCGTTTTTTTCAAAAGATTAACTGTTATTGGCTTTGGATTAGTGAAACTGTTTATAAATCTCTTTCGTTTATCTATTTCTCTTGGTTTTACGAAAATACTGTTAATAAATGCGTTTTTTCAAAAGACTTAACTTAACTGTTATTGGCTTTGGATTAGTGAAACTGTTAATAATTAGTGTTAGTTTATCTATTTCTCTTGGTTTTACGAAAATACTGTTAATAAATGCGTTTTTTCAAAAGATTAACTGTTATTGGCTTTGGATTAGTGAAACTGTTTATAAATCTCTTTCTTTTATCTATTTCTCTTGGTTTTACGAAAATACTGTTAATAAATGCGTTTTTTCAAAAGATTAACTGTTATTGGCTTTGGATTAGTCAAACTGTTTATAAATCTCTTTCGTTTATCTATTTCTCTTGGTTTTACGAAAATACTGTTAATAAATGCGTTTTTTCAAAAGATTAACTGTTATTGGCTTTGGATTAGTGAAACTGTTTATAAATCTCTTTCGTTTATCTATTTCTCTTGGTTTTACGAAAATACTGTTAATAAATGCGTTTTTTCAAAAGATTAACTGTTATTGGCTTTGGATTAGTGAAACTGTTTATAAATCTCTTTCGTTTATCTATTTCTCTTGGTTTTACGAAAATACTCTTAATAAATGCGTTTTTTCAAAAGATTAACTGTTATTGGCTTTGGATTAGTGAAACTGTTTATAAATCTCTTTCGTTTATCTATTTCTCTTGGTTTTACGAAAATACTGTTAATGAATGCGTTTTTTCAAAAGATTAACTGTTATTGGCTTTGGATTAGTGAAACTGTTTATAAATCTCTTTCGTTTATCTATTTCTCTTGGTTTTACGAAAATACTCTTAATAAATGCGTTTTTTCAAAAGATTAACTGTTATTGGCTTTGGATTAGTGAAACTGTTTATAAATCTCTTTCGTTTATCTATTTCTCTTGGTTTTACGAAAATACTGTTAATGAATGCGTTTTTTCAAAAGATTAACTGTTATTGGCTTTTGATTAGTGCAACTGTTTATAAATCTCTTTCGTTTATCTATTTCTCTTGGTTTTACGAAAATACTGTTAATAAATGCGTTTTTTCAAAAGATTAACTGTTATTGGCTTTGGATTAGTGAAACTGTTTATAAATCTCTTTCGTTTATCTATTTCTCTTGGTTTTACGGAAATACTGTTAATAAATGCGTTTTTTCAAAAGATTAACTGTTATTGGCTTTGGATTAATGAAACTGTTAATAAATAGTGTTAGTTTATCTATTTCTCTTGGTTTTACGAAAATACTGTTAATAAATGCGTTTTTTCCAAAGATTAACTGTTATTGGCTTTGGATTAGTGAAACTGTTAATAATTAGTGTTAGTTTATCTATTTCTCTTGGTTTTACGAAAATACTGTTAATAAATGCGTTTTTTCAAAAGATTAACTGTTATTGGCTTTGGATTAGTGAAACTGTTTATAAATCTCTTTCGTTTATCTATTTCTCTTGGTTTTACGAAAATACTGTTAATAAATGCGTTTTTTCAAAAGATTAACTGTTAT
Source organism: Pieris brassicae (assembly GCF_905147105.1). Lineage (NCBI taxonomy): Eukaryota > Metazoa > Arthropoda > Insecta > Lepidoptera > Pieridae > Pieris > Pieris brassicae. Next base: position 6,247 of record NW_025576218.1, read on the forward strand.
TGGCTTTGGATTAGTGAAACTGTTTATAAATCTCTTTCGTTTATCTATTTCTCTTGGTTTTACGAAAATACTCTTAATAAATGCGTTTTTTCAAAAGATTAACTGTTATTGGCTTTGGATTAGTGAAACTGTTTATAAATCTCTTTCGTTTATCTATTTCTCTTGGTTTTACGAAAATACTGTTAATGAATGCGTTTTTTCAAAAGATTAACTGTTATTGGCTTTGGATTAGTGAAACTGTTTATAAATCTCTTTCGTTTATCTATTTCTCTTGGTTTTACGAAAATACTCTTAATAAATGCGTTTTTTCAAAAGATTAACTGTTATTGGCTTTGGATTAGTGAAACTGTTTATAAATCTCTTTCGTTTATCTATTTCTCTTGGTTTTACGAAAATACTGTTAATGAATGCGTTTTTTCAAAAGATTAACTGTTATTGGCTTTTGATTAGTGAAACTGTTTATAAATCTCTTTCGTTTATCTATTTCTCTTGGTTTTACGAAAATACTGTTAATAAATGCGTTTTTTCAAAAGATTAACTGTTATTGGCTTTGGATTAGTGAAACTGTTAATAAATAGTGTTAGTTTATCTATTTCTCATGGTTTTACGAAAATACTGTTAATAAATGCGTTTTTTCAAAAGATTAACTGTTATTGGCTTTGGATTAGTGAAACTGTTTATAAATCTCTTTCGTTTATCTATTTCTCTTGGTTTTACTGAAATACTGTTAATAAATGCTTTTTTTCAAAAGATTAACTGTTATTGGCTTTGGATTAGTGAAACTGTTTATAAATCTCTTTCGTTTATCTATTTCTCTTGGTTTTACGGAAATACTGTTAATAAATGCGTTTTTTCAAAAGATTAACTGTTATTGGCTTTGGATTAGTGAAACTGTTTATAAATCTCTTTCGTTTATCTATTTCTCTTGGTTTTACGAAAATACTCTTAATAAATGCGTTTTTTCAAAAGATTAACTGTTATTGGCTTTGGATTAGTGAAACTGTTTATAAATCTCTTTCGTTTATCTATTTCTCTTGGTTTTACGAAAATACTGTTAATGAATGCGTTTTTTTCAAAAGATTAACTGTTATTGGCTTTGGATTAGTCAAACTGTTTATAAATCTCTTTCGTTTATCTATTTCTCTTGGTTTTACGAAAATACTGTTAATAAATGCGTTTTTTCAAAAGATTAACTGTTATTGGCTTTGGATTAGTGAAACTGTTAATAAATAGTGTTAGTTTATCTATTTCTCTTGGTTTTACGAAAATACTGTTAATAAATGCGTTTTTTCAAAAGATTAACTGTTATTGGCTTTGGATTAGTGAAACTGTTTATAAATCTCTTTCGTTTATCTATTTCTCTTGGTTTTACTGAAATACTGTTAATAAATGCTTTTTTTCAAAAGATTAACTGTTATTGGCTTTGGATTAGTGAAACTGTTTATAAATCTCTTTCGTTTATCTATTTCTCTTGGTTTTACGGAAATACTGTTAATAAATGCGTTTTTTCAAAAGATTAACTGTTATTGGCTTTGGATTAGTGAAACTGTTTATAAATCTCTTTCGTTTATCTATTTCTCTTGGTTTTACGAAAATACTGTTAATAAATGCGTTTTTTCAAAAGATTAACTGTTATTGGCTTTGGATTAGTGAAACTGTTTATAAATCTCTTTCGTTTATCTATTTCTCTTGGTTTTACGAAAATACTCTTATTAAATGCGTTTTTACAAAAGATTAACTGTTATTGGCTTTGGATTAGTGAAACTGTTTATAAGTCTCTTTCGTTTATCTATTTCTCTTGGTTTTACGAAAATACTGTTAATAAATGCGTTTTTTCAAAAGATTAACTGTTATTGGCTTTGGATTAGTCAAACTGTTTATAAATCTCTTTCGTTTATCTATTTCTCTTGGTTTTACGAAAATACTGTTAATAAATGCGTTTTTTCAAAAGATTAACTGTTATTGGCTTTGGATTAGTGAAACTGTTTATAAATCTCTTTCGTTTATCTATTTCTCTTGGTTTTACGAAAATACTGTTAATAAATGCGTTTTTTCAAAAGATTAACTGTTATTGGCTTTGGATTAGTGAAACTGTTAATAATTAGTGTTAGTTTATCTATTTCTCTTGGTTTTACGAAAATACTGTTAATAAATGCGTTTTTTCAAAAGATTAACTGTTATTGGCTTTGGATTAGTGAAACTGTTTATAAATCTCTTTCGTTTATCTATTTCTCTTGGTTTTACGGAAATACTGTTAATAAATGCGTTTTTTCAAAAGATTAACTGTTATTGGCTTTGGATTAATGAAACTGTTAATAAATAGTGTTAGTTTATCTATTTCTCTTGGTTTTACGAAAATACTGTTAATAAATGCGTTTTTTCCAAAGATTAACTGTTATTGGCTTTGGATTAGTGAAACTGTTTATAAATCTCTTTCGTTTATCTATTTCACTTGGTTTTACGGAAATACTGTTAATAAATGCGTTTTTTCAAAAGATTAACTGTTATTGGCTTTGGATTAGTGAAACTGTTTATAAATCTCTTTCGTTTATCTATTTCTCTTGGTTTTACGGAAATACTGTTAATAAATGCGTTTTTTCAAAAGATTAACTGTTATTGGCTTTGGATTAATGAAACTGTTAATAAATAGTGTTAGTTTATCTATTTCTCTTGGTTTTACGAAAATACTGTTAATAAATGCGTTTTTTCAAAAGATTAACTGTTATTGGCTTTGGATTAGTGAAACTGTTTATAAATCTCTTTCGTTTATCTATTTCTCTTGGTTTTACGAAAATACTCTTAATAAATGCGTTTTTTCAAAAGATTAACTGTTATTGGCTTTGGATTAGTGAAACTGTTTATAAATCTCTTTCGTTTATCTATTTCTCTTGGTTTTACGAAAATACTGTTAATGAATGCGTTTTTTCAAAAGATTAACTGTTATTGGCTTTGGATTAGTGAAACTGTTTATAAATCTCTTTCGTTTATCTATTTCTCTTGGTTTTACGAAAATACTGTTAATAAATGCGTTTTTTCAAAAGATTAACTGTTATTGGCTTTGGATTAGTGAAACTGTTTATAAATCTCTTTCGTTTATCTATTTCTCTTGGTTTTACGAAAATACTGTTAATAAATGCGTTTTTTCAAAAGATTAACTGTTATTGGCTTTGGATTAGTGAAACTGTTTATAAATCTCTTTCGTTTATCTATTTCTCTTGGTTTTACGAAAATACTGTTAATAAATGCGTTTTTTCAAAAGATTAACTGTTATTGGCTTTGGATTAGTGAAACTGTTTATAAATCTCTTTCGTTTATCTATTTCTCTTGGTTTTACGAAAATACTGTTAATAAATGCGTTTTTTCAAAAGATTAACTGTTATTGGCTTTGGATTAGTGAAACTGTTTATAAATCTCTTTCGTTTATCTATTTCTCTTGGTTTTACGAAAATACTCTTAATAAATGCGTTTTTTCAAAAGATTAACTGTTATTGGCTTTGGATTAGTGAAACTGTTTATAAATCTCTTTCGTTTATCTATTTCTCTTGGTTTTACGGAAATACTGTTAATAAATGCGTTTTTTCAAAAGATTAACTGTTATTGGCTTTGGATTAATGAAACTGTTAATAAATAGTGTTAGTTTATCTATTTCTCTTGGTTTTACGAAAATACTGTTAATAAATGCGTTTTTTCCAAAGATTAACTGTTATTGGCTTTGGATTAGTGAAACTGTTAATAATTAGTGTTAGTTTATCTATATCTCTTGGTTTTACGAAAATACTGTTAATAAATGCGTTTTTTCAAAAGATTAACTGTTATTGGCTTTGGATTAGTGAAACTGTTTATAAATCTCTTTCGTTTATCTATTTCTCTTGGTTTTACGAAAATACTGTTAATAAATGCGTTTTTTCAATAGATTAACTGTTATTGGCTTTGGATTAGTGAAACTGTTTATAAATCTCTTTCGTTTATCTATTTCTCTTGGTTTTACGAAAATACTGTTAATAAATGCGTTTTTTCAAAAGATTAACTGTTATTGGCTTTGGATTAGTCAAACTGTTTATAAATCTCTTTCGTTTATCTATTTCTCTTGGTTTTACGAAAATACTCTTAATAAATGCGTTTTTTCAAAAGATTAACTGTTATTGGCTTTGGATTAGTGAAACTGTTTATAAATCTCTTTCGTTTATCTATTTCTCTTGGTTTTACGAAAATACTCTTAATAAATGCGTTTTTTCAAAAGATTAACTGTTATTGGCTTTGGATTAGTGAAACTGTTTATAAATCTCTTTCGTTTATCTATTTCTCTTGGTTTTACGAAAATACTGTTAATGAATGCGTTTTTTCAAAAGATTAACTGTTATTGGCTTTTGATTAGTGAAACTGTTTATAAATCTCTTTCGTTTATCTATTTCTCTTGGTTTTACGAAAATACTGTTAATAAATGCGTTTTTTCAAAAGATTAACTGTTATTGGCTTTGGATTAGTGAAACTGTTTATAAATCTCTTTCGTTTATCTATTTCTCTTGGTTTTACGGAAATACTGTTAATAAATGCGTTTTTTCAAAAGATTAACTGTTATTGGTTTTGGATTAGTGAAACTGTTTATAAATCTCTTTCGTTTATCTATTTCTCTTGGTTTTACGGAAATACTGTTAATAAATGCGTTTTTTTCAAAAGATTAACTGTTATTGGCTTTGGATTAGTGAAACTGTTTATAAATCTCTTTCGTTTATCTATTTCTCTTGGTTTTACGAAAATACTGTTAATAAATGCGTTTTTTCAAAATATTAACTGTTATTGGCTTTGGATTAGTGAAACTGTTTATAAATCTCTTTCGTTTATCTATTTCTCTTGGTTTTACGGAAATACTGTTAATAAATGCGTTTTTTCAAAAGATTAACTGTTATTGGCTTTGGATTAGTGAAACTGTTTATAAATCTCATTCGTTTATCTATTTCTCTTGGTTTTACGAAAATACTGTTAATAAATGCGTTTTTTCAAAAGATTAACTGTTATTGGCTTTGGATTAGTGAAACTGTTTATAAATCTCTTTCGTTTATCTATTTCTCTTGGTTTTACGAAAATACTATTAATAAATGCGTTTTTCAAAAGATTAACTGTTATTGGCTTTGGATTAGTGAAACTGTTTATAAATCTCTTTCGTTTATCTATTTCTCTTGGTTTTACGGAAATACTGTTAATAAATGCGTTTTTTCAAAAGATTAACTGTTATTGGTTTTGGATTAGTGAAACTGTTTATAAATCTCTTTCGTTTATCTATTTCTCTTGGTTTTACGAAAATACTGTTAATAAATGCGTTTTTTCAAAAGATTAACTGTTATTGGCTTTGGATTAGTGAAACTGTTTATAAATCGGTTTCGTTTATCTATTTCTCCTTGGTTTTACAAAAATACTGTTAATAAATGCGTTTTTTCAAAAGATTAACTGTTATTGGCTTTGGATTAGTGAAACTGTTTATAAATCTCTTTCGTTTATCTATTTCTCTTGGTTTTACGAAAATACTGTTAATAAATGCGTTTTTTCAAAAGATTAACTGTTATTGGCTTTGGATTAGTGAAACTGTTTATAAATCTCTTTCGTTTATCTATTTCTCTTGGTTTTACGAAAATACTGTTAATAAATGCGTTTTTTCAAAAGATTAACTGTTATTGGCTTTGGATTAGTGAAACTGTTTATAAATCTCTTTCGTTTATCTATTTCTCTTGGTTTTACGAAAATACTGTTAATAAATGCGTTTTTTCAAAAGATTAACTGTTATTGGCTTTGGATTAGTGAAACTGTTTATAAATCTCTTTCGTTTATCTATTTCTCTTGGTTTTACGAAAATACTCTTAATAAATGCGTTTTTTCAAAAGATTAACTGTTATTGGCTTTGGATTAGTGAAACTGTTTATAAATCTCTTTCGTTTATCTATTTCTCTTGGTTTTACGAAAATACTGTTAATGAATGCGTTTTTTCAAAAGATTAACTGTTATTGGCTTTTGATTAGTGAAACTGTTTATAAATCTCTTTCGTTTATCTATTTCTCTTGGTTTTACGAAAATACTGTTAATAAATGCGTTTTTTCAAAAGATTAACTGTTATTGGCTTTGGATTAGTGAAACTGTTTATAAATCTCTTTCGTTTATCTATTTCTCTTGGTTTTACGGAAATACTGTTAATAAATGCGTTTTTTCAAAAGATTAACTGTTATTGGCTTTGGATTAGTGAAACTGTTTATAAATCTCTTTCGTTTATCTATTTCTCTTGGTTTTACGGAAATACTGTTAATAAATGCGTTTTTTCAAAAGATTAACTGTTATTGGCTTTGGATTAGTGAAACTGTTAATAAATAGTGTTAGTTTATCTTTTTCTCTTGGTTTTACGAAAATACTCTTAATAAATGCGTTTTTTCAAAAGATTAACTGTTATTGGCTTTGGATTAGTGAAACTGTTTATAAATCTCTTTCGTTTATCTATTTCTCTTGGTTTTACGAAAATACTCTTAATAAATGCGTTTTTTCAAAAGATTAACTGTTATTGGCTTTGGATTAGTGAAACTGTTTATAAATCTCTTTCGTTTATCTATTTCTCTTGGTTTTACGGACATACTGTTAATAAATTCGTTTTTTCAAAAGATTAACTGTTATTGGCTTTGGATTAGTCAAACTGTTTATAAATCTCTTTCGTTTATCTATTTCTCTTGGTTTTACGAAAATACTGTTAATAAATGCGTTTTTTCAAAAGATTAACTGTTATTGGCTTTGGATTAGTGAAACTGTTTATAAATCTCTTTCGTTTATCTATTTCACTTGGTTTTACGGAAATACTGTTAATAAATGCGTTTTTTCAAAAGATTAACTGTTATTGGCTTTGGATTAGTGAAACTGTTTATAAATCTCTTTCGTTTATCTATTTCTCTTGGTTTTACGAAAATACTGTTAATAAATGCGTTTTTTCAAAAGATTAACTGTTATTGGCTTTGGATTAGTCAAACTGTTTATAAATCTCTTTCGTTTATCTATTTCTCTTGGTTTTACGAAAATACTGTTAATAATTGCGTTTTTTCAAAAGATTAACTGTTATTGGCTTTGGATTAGTGAAACTGTTTATAAATCTCTTTCGTTTATCTATTTCTCTTGGTTTTACGAAAATACTGTTAATAAATGCGTTTTTTCAAAAGATTAACTGTTATTGGCTTTGGATTAGTGAAACTGTTTATAAATCTCTTTCGTTTATCTATTTCTCTTGGTTTTACGAAAATACTGTTAATAAATGCGTTTTTTCAAAAGATTAACTGTTATTGGCTTTGGATTAGTGAAACTGTTAATAAATAGTGTTAGTTTATCTATTTCTCATGGTTTTACGAAAATACTGTTAATAAATGAGTTTTTTCAAAAGATTAACTGTTATTGGCTTTGGATTAGTGAAACTGTTTATAAATCTCTTTCGTTTATCTATTTCTCTTGGTTTTACGGACATACTGTTAATAAATTCGTTTTTTCAAAAGATTAACTGTTATTGGCTTTGGATTAGTGAAACTGTTTATAAATCTCTTTCGTTTATCTATTTCACTTGGTTTTACGGAAATACTGTTAATAAATGCGTTTTTTCAAAAGATTAACTGTTATTGGCTTTGGATTAGTGAAACTGTTTATAAATCTCTTTCGTTTATCTATTTCTCTTGGTTTTACGAAAATACTGTTAATAAATGCGTTTTTTCAAAAGATTAACTGTTATTGGCTTTGGATTAGTCAAACTGTTTATAAATCTCTTTCGTTTATCTATTTCTCTTGGTTTTACGAAAATACTGTTAATAAATGCGTTTTTTCAAAAGATTAACTGTTATTGGCTTTGGATTAGTGAAACTGTTTATAAATCTCTTTCGTTTATCTATTTCTCTTGGTTTTACGAAAATACTGTTAATATATGCGTTTTTTCAAAAGATTAACTGTTATTGGCTTTGGATTAGTGAAACTGTTAATAAATAGTGTTAGTTTATCTATTTCTCATGGTTTTACGTAAATACTGTTAATAAATGAGTTTTTTCAAAAGATTAACTGTTATTGGCTTTGGATTAGTGAAACTGTTTATAAATCTCTTTCGTTTATCTATTTCTCTTGGTTTTACGGACATACTGTTAATAAATTCGTTTTTTCAAAAGATTAACTGTTATTGGCTTTGGATTAGTGAAACTGTTTATAAATCTCTTTCGTTTATCTATTTCACTTGGTTTTACGGAAATACTGTTAATAAATGCGTTTTTTCAAAAGATTAACTGTTATTGGCTTTGGATTAGTGAAACTGTTTATAAATCTCTTTCGTTTATCTATTTCTCTTGGTTTTACGAAAATACTGTTAATAAATGCGTTTTTTCAAAAGATTAACTGTTATTGGCTTTGGATTAGTGAAACTGTTTATAAATCTCTTTCGTTTATCTATTTCTCTTGGTTTTACGAAAATACTGTTGATAAATGCGTTTTTTCAAAAGATTAACTGTTATTGGCTTTGGATTAGTGAAACTGTTTATAAATCTCTTTCGTTTATCTATTTCTCTTGGTTTTACGAAAATACTGTTAATAAATGCGTTTTTTCAAAAGATTAACTGTTATTGGCTTTGGATTAGTGAAACTGTTTATAAATCTCTTTCGTTTATCTATTTCTCTTGGTTTTACGAAAATACTGTTAATAAATGCGTTTTTTCAAAAGATTAACTGTTATTGGCTTTGGATTAGTGAAACTGTTTATAAATCTCTTTCGTTTACTTATTTCTCTTGGTTTTACGAAAATACTGTTAATAAATGCGTTTTTTCAAAAGATTAACTGTTATTGGCTTTGGATTAGTGAAACTGTTTATAAATCTCTTTCGTTTATCTATTTCTCTTGGTTTTACGAAAATACTGTTAATAAATGCGTTTTTTCAAAAGATTAACTGTTATTGGCTTTGGATTAGTGAAACTGTTTATAAATCTCTTTCGTTTACTTATTTCTCTTGGTTTTACGAAAATACTGTTAATAAATGCGTTTTTTCAATATATTTACTGTTATTGGCTTTGGATTAGTGAAACTATTAGTAAATAGTGTTAGTTTATCTATTTCTTTTGGTTTTACGAAAATACTGTTAATAAATGCGTTTTTTCAAAAGATTAACTGTTATTGGCTTTGGATTAGTGAATCTGTTTATAAATCGGTTTCGTTTATCTATTACTTCTTGGTTTTACGAAAATACTGTTAATAAATGCGTGTTTTCAAAAGATTAACTGTTATTGGCTTTGGATTAGTGAAACTGTTAATAAATAGTGTTAGTTTATCTATTTCTCTTGGTTTTACGAAAATACTGTTAATAAATGCGTTTTTTCAAAAGATTAACTGTTATTGGCTTTGGATTAGTGAAACTGTTAATAAATAGTGTTAGTTTATCTATTTCTCTTGGTTTTACGAAAATACTGTTAATAAATGCGTTTTTTCAAAAGATTAACTGTTATTGGCTTTGGATTAGTGAATCTGTTTATAAATCGGTTTCGTTTATCTATTACTTCTTGGTTTTACGAAAATACTGTTAATAAATGCGTTTTTTCAAAAGATTAACTGTTATTGGCTTTGGATTAGTGAAACTGTTTATAAATCTCTTTCGTTTACTTATTTCTCTTGGTTTTACGAAAATACTGTTAATAAATGCGTTTTTTTCAAAAGATTAACTGTTATTGGCTTTGGATTAGTGAAACTTTTAATTAATAGTGTTAGTTTATCTATTTCTCTTGGTTTAACGAAAATACTGTTAATAAATGTGTTTTTTCAAAAGATTAACTGTTATTGGCTTTTCCTGGTGTCCAGTGGAACAGGTGATGGTGATGGTGTTCGATATGGTGCGCGGTCTGATGGATCTTAGTGTGTTCTACCAGCTGAATGTAGTTTCGGATTTTTGAAATGTGTGGATCCTCTGGAAACCCTGGCTTCAGGGTTACGTTTGATGATATCTCTCGAAGTGGAATTCCGATCTTATCGTTATTGTAGTTGTTTGAAGCGTAATTTTGAGCTTGTCTTGGTTGAGTATTATAATTAAAAAGTTTGGTTGATCTGAGGGTGGTTCATCCCCGAAAACAGGTTTTTCAAGGTTTTGAGAGGAAATTCCAAGTCCGATTTTGGTTGGTTGGTTGGTTGGTTGTGTAATATGTCTGTAGATAGCTGGCCGTCCGTGCTATTTTATAATGTATATATCTTTTTTATATCTAGTGGGGCCTAAGGCTGGGGGGCGAAACCCCGGTTTTTGCACCCCAAAAAATCTGGTGTCTAACAGAAAATTATAATATGGGTATCGGGTAGATAGCCCTTGAAGAGGACTATCGAATTACACTATAAATACTATTGTTGCTGATCTATTTCAAAAGTTATTCACCTTGAAGCGGTTTTTCGGTGCTGGTGTCCTGAGTTTTGAATCTTAGTACCCCCCATCGCCGCCTCCCTTACTGCACCAACGAGAGCTGCCAGCTCTGCTTGATAAACGGTGCAGTAGGGGGCCATCTTTATCTTCTTCCACTTTATCTCTCTACCGTTCTCCCATTTTGTCCAGGCGTCTCCCACTCCTCGCTCCGTCTTGCTTCCGTCTGTGTATATGTTTGTGTTGTCGTCGTTTTGTAATTGGCCGGGGTCATTGGTGATGGCGAAGCTTATCTCCGGTTTTTCCGCGGGATGGGGTTGTTCTAGTGCAGGTACGGCTCGCTCAATCCGGTCTCCTTCGCGTAAGAACGGACACGACCCCCTCCTGGCCTCTAACATTGCGGCGGCTTCTTCCACCCTGAGGTGGAGGGGCAGTATCCCCGCCAATAGCGTCGCGGAATTTAGCGATGCCGTCCTATATGTTTTTGCAATTTTTTGTGCACCGTCTCCAGCTTTTTCCTTGTACACAGTTTCTTGACTGTCGGTGCCCAGGCTGCCGCCGCGTATGTAACTATTGGCTCTATGACGGCTTGGTATACCTGGTGTACCATGTCTCCCGTCATTCCCCATTCCAGCTTCGCCATTCTAGCTACTTTTTTAAGTATGTCGGCCGCTTTTCTCGTGACATTTTGCACGTGCTTGTTAAACGGTAGCCCTTCGTCTATAGTCAGTCCCAGTAGTTTTATTTCCTTCTCTATGTCTATAACTTGTCGATTCATTCTGATTTTTGGGGTATCGAACTTCAACCTTCTCGTCAGGACCATTGCTTTGGTTTTTTGTGGCGCGAAGTTGAGCTTATTCTCGATACCCCACTTCCTCACTTACTCGAGGGCAACGTTTGCTCGGTTTTCGATGGAGTGCGTATCCGTTCCACTGAACATCAGCACCACATCGTCTGCAAAAGCCTGTGCGTATGTCTCATCTTCTTCTAATTCGACCAGTAGTCGAGCAAGATGTTCCAGAAAGTGGGGCCGCTAATCGAGCCTTGGATGCATCCCTTTTCCGGTTGCCTCACATGCTCTCTGTTTGCGTAGCGGACCACCACTTTCCTGCCTTTGAAGTAGTCTTCCACTACCAGCCTTAGTTGCTTGGGACAGTCTTTCTTCGCTAGTTGGTACTTGATCGCTGGCCACCAAGCGTTGTCGAAAGCCCCCTCGATATCCAGCGACACCATCAGCACTATTTCTTTGTTTTTAATGTGGCTCCTCGCTTTGGTCAAGATATCGAAGAGGGCATCTTCCGAGCTCTTTCCCGGCATGAAGCCATACTGCCTCCTGCTCATCCTTGGGAGTGGGCTGTGTCTGATTCTGTTTATCATTACCTTTTCTAGTATCTTCCCCATGACTGGCAGGAGGCCTATTGGACGGTATGATTTGGCGGCCGCGTAGTCCTCCTTTCCTGGCTTCCTCAGTACCACTATAGTGCATTCCTTCCATAGATCAGGGAAGCATCCCACTTCAAGGCATTTAATGAAGATGGCCAGGGGAACCTCCGGGTTCGCCGTGATAGCTGCGCAGCAGATATCGGCGGTGACTCCGTCAGTCCCCGGGACCTTCCTCGGGTTGAAGCTTCGAGCAGTGCCGATGAGCTCCGCCATTGTGATTGGCACTTCATCAGCACTACTTCCCCGCAGGCTGCTGGTCATTTCCTCGACTGTTTTTCTTGTTAATCGATGGATATCATTATCCATCTCATAATTGTCCAGCGGGAAGAATTTCTGGCCCAGGAGCTGCACGGATTGTTCTGAGTTCAGTGAAATGCCCTTCTCTATCAGCGTGGTGTCCTCCCTGATCCCTTCCGCCTTCCTTATTATTTTATATATCCTGTCCCATAAACTTTCCCCTTCTCGCTTCGTGCAAAGTTTTTTCCACCCTTCCTTCTGGGCCCTCTCGATCTCCTCTTCATATGTCTTTTTCGCCTCCAGGTAGGCGGTTATTACGCACTCTCTCCTCCTGGGAGCTGCGTATGAGATCCTTTTCGTTTTTCTTATCATATCTTTCTTTAGGGCCTCTATTTCCTTGTTCCACCAGGGTGGTTCGAAGCTTTTCCTTTTTGTTTGTATTTGGGGATATGTTTTTCAGCGGCTTTTATTATTAATTTTGTATATTCCATTACTATGTTGTTGACCCTGGCTTTTGTGTCCTGCCCTTGTATGTTTTCTATGTTTATGTCATGTCCTGTCCTTACCTTGTTCTTAAATTCCTCCCAGTCTGCTTTTTTCGTGTCGTATTTGCGGGTCGTTTTTGGTAGTGTGTGCGTTTGGGGTTTTTGAAGGGCTGTAGTCATAAAAATTGGGTTGTGGTCTGAACTATTGATTGAAGTATCAACCCACCATCTTGTTACCTTGCTGAGGAGAGCCGTTGTGCATACGGTGATATCGACTGCACTCGTGTATCTACAGCCCCCTCGCACGGTGTCGAAGGTGGGTGTATTGCCACAATTTAAGATGCTCATCCCTTCCTCATCAAGGAACCCTCGTAATTCCTTTCCTCGTGTGTCTTCGTGCGTTCACGTCCCCTCCAATTAGCACCATCTTGGTTTTTAGCTTTTTCGTGACGCTTCCTAGCTGTTAGAGGTATGGTTCGATGGGTTCATCGCCTTCAAAGTACACAGAAATTACCCCTATTTCCCATTTGTCCGTTCTCAGGACGGCAGCCACTATGTTTTCCGTGATAAGTGTTTTGTCTTGTGTGACTTCGATATGTTTGTCGAAAACAAGTATCGCCGCCTTCACCGGTTTCTTTTCTGTGGGTACGCACTGCACTACTCTGTACATAGGGCTTTCTGCCATCTGTTTACTAGCCCCTGTGTACGGTTCTTGGAGTAGTGCTATCTTTACATTTCTACCGCCCGCTTCTTTTACAAACTCCTGGATCGCGATTCTCTTTTTTCTTAGGTTCGCTTGTGCCAGGAGAACGCCGGTATTTTTATGTGTGCCCTCGGCTTTTTTAGCAGTACGCGTAGCTTTGCCTTGCCGCTTTGTCCCATCCCTGCCGGGTTGGACAGCTCTGGCTGAAGGCTCCGTGCTCCGCGTTTTTGCCTTTTGATGTTTTACAGTTACTGGGAGGCTTCCCCTCCTTATACATCTGGCAATCAGCCCTTATGTGGGCTCCTCCGCAGTGACTGCACACCTCTGTCTCATTTTAGGTTAGGTTAGGTTAGGTTAGGTTAAAAAGGGCCTCATAGCCTAGCGGTCTTTGTATGTGACTGCTGTGGTGAGGGGTACTGGGTTCGATTCCCGGTTCGAGTGTAAGTTTTAAATTTGTTCTCGGCCTTTGGTAGGGTTGTACGGTACCGGGCGAGTGCTTAAACCGTACATGGAGGGCACGGTCGAATTTCTATAGTATGCAGTGGGCATCGAACTATAGAAAGGAGACTGTGTAGGTTTAGAATGTAGCAATACGTTCTAGGCCGAGGATGGTAATTACAAGTGGTCAGTAATTCAACATTCCTTTTTGAAAGCAAGCCAGGGAGGCCACCTTTAATAGATGGGCCCATGATCTGGCTATGCCTAGGGCGGGAGTACGCACTGTGGAGGCGATTCGCCCATGCCTACGGGAATGGGTGAATCGCCTGAGTGGAGCCGTGTCCTTTCGGATGGCGCAGATACTGTCTGGGCATGGGTGCTTTGGGCGGTATCTGCACAAGGTGGCGAGGCGGGAAACCCTTCCCATCTGCCATCATTGTGGAGCCCCAGAGGACACGGCGGAGCACACCCTGGCCGATTGTGCCACTTGGTCGAGGCAACGCCATGACCTAGTGTCGGTCGTCGGGACGGACCTCTCGCTACCGAGCGTTGTTGCAGCAATGCTTGGTAGCCAAGAGGCATGGCGTGCGGTGGCCTTCTTCTGTGAGCGTGTCCTGCTGCAGAAGGAGGCTGCCGAGCGTCAGCGGGAGGTGCGTGGCGATGGCCGGAGGGGTTGTGCTCGGCGGCGACGAGGCGGAGGTGCGGGGGCAAGACGCGAGGAGCGTTTGCCTAACAGTATCCCCCTGCGCCGTCGCTGAGCCCGTATGCAGTCATATTCGCCTGAGTTCCCTGGGTTGAATGCCTAGTGCGACCCCCGGGGGACTCAATGCGGTGCCAGACGTCATTCATTCAGAATGAATGTGTCCGGCGTAGCAGGCGATATGGAGGGCTCAGGAGGAAATTTTAGTGGGTCGGGTTTCTCCCCTCTGATTAGCAGAGGGATAAGAGTTAACCATCCCCACAGTCCCCGCGATAGCGACTGCATGCGCTCGCGGGCCTGCAGTTGTGCATTTTTACCTCCTTCATTAAAAAAAAGGTTAGGTTAGGTTAGGTTTTTTTTTTCTCCTAGTAGGCCTACATTCCCCGGCTACTTTATCACCGGGGCGATGACTAAGCTAAACATTCTTTCTTATCTTTCATTCATCTCTAAATGAAACAATGGGGTTTTTTATTCGTATAAATTTGTTTTTAGGGGGCTGGGGGTTGATGCTTTTTGATACATTCTTTCTCCCAGACTCCTATTTACACTAGTCTGCTTCCTAAAATTAATAATTATTATAGTGTTTACAAAGTTATATACAATATTGATTAGAACATATGTTTTTGGATATATATTTACATTTTATATTTATTAGTCTACAGACGGGAGTCCGGTCTTTATTTTCCGCATTAACATTAAATTAGAGTTAGAAATACAATAAAGTAGAATTAGAATTATATAAAGTCAAACTTAAAGCTATTCTTAAAATTAAATGTACATTTCGGATTAGGGTTAAGTTACATGTTGTTGAATGCCTTTAAGTTATTAATGATATATTTAATGAATTTTTCGAATGAATTTGCTGATATGCTTGTGGAGATGATTTCAGGTATGCTGTATGGGTCTACATTAACAAATTCGCATGTATCTTCATGTGTTCTTCTCTGATAGGAGAATCTGGGGCATTCACGGACTAGGTGGATGAGGTCTTGAGTGGTGGAGTTATTACAGGGGCAGTATGGATCATCGGTGATGTGAAATCGGTGTAAGTAGTTTTTTGCAAATGAATGGTCGGTTAGAAATTGAGTCATTTGAAAGGATGTGGGGATGGCTTGGAAAAATGCGTGGATGTTGGAGAGTTGAGGAAACAGTTTCTTGGTAAATTTGCCGGTTATTTCTTTTATGTATCTGGATTGTGATTTTAATTTGGTGTCTTGTTTAATGATGTTCTTAATGTGAAAATGGGACATGATATAAGATCGGGAGACTTGTGGAGAGATGCTGCTTTGTTGGCCGCAGCGTCAGCTAGTTCGTTACCGGCTATGCCTGAATGGCCTTTGACCCAGTAGAAATGTATATTAGGGGTAGAGTTTAGGTTGAGGGAATGGAGCGTCTTTTGAATGTCTGTGACAATGGGATGAGTGTATTGCTTTAGTGCAGCAATGGCTGATTGTGAGTCAGTTTGAATGATGGCTTGTGTGGCATTTATGGTGTGTAGATACATTGTGGCGTATTTAATGGCAATCAGTTCTGCTTGGAAGACAGAACTGGTTCTATGTAATTTGATGTGTTTAGTGTATGTTTGTTTATGTGTTTGTTCATCGTTGTGAAGTGGTGAGGGAGGGGTTGGTGAGTATACGACGAACTGTTAGACGTGTTCTGGTATTTGGGTTTTTAAAAAAAGAAAGGAAAGATGAGTTCAGAATAAAATTGAACTTTTAATTTTAAGTACTATATTTAAAACGAAGCCAACAAATGTGTGTGCGCGACGGAGGATGATACCGAACTGATTTTCATATTCCAAGCATCGTCTCACCTCTCGGTGAGAAATGCTGACCAAAAAGAAGGTATTAGCACGTTAGCCGAACAGGGTGCAGGATTATAATATAACAACCCCCCGTTTAAGAGTAAACTTACGGTTTTAGGTAAGTTTGCGAAAAGGATAAAAGGGTAATATAGTTATTCCATACGAAGACGAGGCTGAGGATGTGGGGTTTCACTGTTTGAAGAGGTATTATCTGGATTTTCTATGTCTTTGTTTCGGAAAACGCATTTATTGGCTTTAACAAAGATTATAATTGCAATACTTAAGATTATTATAAAGGAAACTATGCTAAAGCTAAAACTAACATAGTCTGAAGGGAAGGAGGTTCATTAAGGAAATCATCTAAATCATCATCAATTGACTTAATAGGTAAATCGTGAATTAAGTTCAAACTATCAAGATTCACATGACGTAACTGTTGTGTTGAAATGTTAATATTTAATTTGGAAAATTCAATCAAATTGCAACAACTGTCATTGATAATGTTAAAGTTTGAAACTACAGGACTTATAATAATTTCATAAACACTTTTTGCTTCAAATCTATTTTCTTTGCAAAATGCAGTACAACCGGATGACAAGGTAAGTATTCCGGTTCCTGATATAACAATGTCAATTATTTTGTGATTACATTCAATAGTCAGTTTCTCATCATTGGATTCAACATAAAACCATTTGTTATTATTTAATTTATGCCAGATATCAATTTTACCAAATTTAAATTTTGTATTTCAAGTTTTAGGTAAATTTTCTACAGCTTTAGTGATTATTTCTGTTTCACATATTGGGAAATTGACAACACTGAGAATATTCAAAGGGTTACAAATATACTGATGTCCAATCATTAAATTACAAGAATCTATATTATCAAAGTTAAAATATAATTTCTTATCTTCACTAATGCCTATAAAAGGTTTTCTTGCAGTAATAAGTGCAAAAGAATTTGGAGATGTCGGGTTATGAGGTACAGGGATAGGTATAACTTTATAAAGATTGTATGTTTCCACATTTACAAGAGGAATCTTTATTACAAATACTAGATGATTATCGATAACATATGAAACTATTTTAGCGAGGTTCATTAGAATGTTAATATTATCTAAATTTAACTCTACAGGGAAATCCTTAAGTCTAGATACATCTTTAATATTACTTACTAAATCTATGTATAATTGCTTAGGAGTAATAATTGAAGGATGAATAGTGTTTGGTTTTGAAAACAACACACTACTTACAATATCCTCAATTTTGAATGAAAGTGTCAATAGGCTAGGTTGTAACACACTCAAGAGTTCATCCATGTTTGTTTGAAATTTGACAGAGTTGATGACCTCGGAAACGTTTTTGACGGAAAGAGATAATTTATCGATAATATCGTTCAGTAGGATTTGATTCTTATTAAGTTCGTTCATGGAAGCGTTGAAATTTGTAATTGCTGATTTGGAGATGTAGATGCTTTGTTTAATGTTTGAATTAAGATCTTTATCGATTTGTTGCATTTTAGCAATTGCCTTATTATATCTATGTGCGTCATCCTAATTTAGAGTTCCAAATATATGTTTGAATACGGTTCCAATACCGGCAAACCAAGCAGATCGTTTAGATTTGGAAGTCGTAAGGTGTGATATAGATTGAAAATCCCGAATTATGTCTTTGAACAATGAATCAAGTGGTTGAATTAAATTGTGACATTCAAAGTGGTTGAATGATCCGCTTTGTTGACATAAGTAGCGAATTGTGCCAAAAGCATTCTTAATATTGTCGATGTGAGTTGGAGCAAAGGATATATCAATTGGGATCACTATGTGAATATGATCATTTATTATTTTTGCAGTGCCTTGTGGATCGAAGTAAATGCCAGGACTCGAGGTGATAGTATGAATGTACTCTTCATTCTCGTTTCCCAGGATAGGATTATAAATTATTAGTCTTACTACTATTTTTATTATATTTAGTTTTCACTGTTGACTGCGAGTTTAACTTCGTCATAATGATGTTTGACATGACGACGATTAATTAAAAGAGATAGGGTGTTATTACCATGTATCCTTACCACTTTATATGGATCTTTCCATATAGGTGATAAGGCTTTACGGAGTCGGACATGGTTTTTAATATACACATAGTCACCGATTTTATATTGTACAGGCCGAGTGTGTCTGTCGTAGTACTGTTTGGATCTTTCTTTAGAAATATTGATGTTTTCTAAAGCTTTTTGATGGGAAAGTTTTAAACGATGGTGTAGCATTTTAATATATTCAGGATAAGTGAGATCTGGTTGGGACTTAAATACTGAGTCTGGTATGTATGGTTTAAAACCGAATATGAGTTCATAAGGAGTAAACTTGGTGGTGCTATGGGTAGTACTATTGTAGGTGAGTATAGCTGTGTAGACATATTTATGCCAATCTGATTGGTTTTCGTTTACGAATGATTTAAGATATTCCTTTAAGGTTGAATGGCTTCGTTCAAGGGCGCCTTGCGTTTGTGGATGATATGGTGTTGACCATATTTGTTTAATTTTTAAAAATTTACAACACATTTTAAAAAGTTCTGCAGTAAAATTAGTACCCTGATCGGTTAAGATTGATTTTGGAATACCGAATAAGGATATAAAATGTGTTAAGCATTCACAAGATTCTTCAGCATTAGCATTAGTAATAGGATAAGCCAAAGAGAATTTAGTAAGATCGTCTTGTAGAGTAAGTATGTATTTAAGTTTAATAATACCAGCTTCGAGCAAAGGACCAACTATGTCTAAAGCAATTCTTTCGAAAGGACGAGTTGATGTCGTAGTTATTTGCATGGGAGCTCTATTGATTTTGCGAAAAGCTTTGTTAGATTGACATAAGCTACAATTTTTTACATAATGTTCAATGTCGGAACGCATTCCTTTCCAATAATATCTTTCTTTGATGCGAGAAAACATTCGATTAGAGCCTAAATGTCCAGCAATAGGAATATCATGATTTTCTTTAAGTAGTTTAGTAATTTCTGTTGGGACAGGATATATGATACTGTTATGATAGACATTAACTATTATGTTTGTGTTATTAAATAAATAAATTAACATGTTATATATTTTAAAGAATGATTGGTTGTCATACGGGTTTCTAAAGTCGGATATAGCTATTTCGCTGATATTACCGGATAAAAGAATTTTATCCCGTACATTTTTTAATGTTTTAAATATATCTGGGTAAGAGCAATTGTCGAAGTAGTAAACTTTTGTTAAGAGAAGGAAAAAGGTTTTTTCATTTATAAAAAGTTCTTTATAAGAATGGAGTTGTCGTTCTTCATTCAATATTTCTTCGTTTTCTAAATTAGAGAGGATTTCCTCGAGATAAGGATTGGATTCGTCAAAATCGATTGACACCGGTACAAGGATAGTATTGGATTTAGACTTCAGGACATTTTCATTGTGTTCTTTAATGTGAGTTGTAAAGGTTGTACCATCTTTGGAGAATGCTTTCAAGAACGTGTTGTAATCATGGTTGGACGAAGGAATTACGACAGGAGGAGAACTGTTAGAATGAGACTTGTTGGGAGTTAGTAATTCAGAGGGAATTGGATTATTTTGTAAGTTTGGAGAGTGTAAATCTTCTAATTGTATTAAGTCGTCGAGAACTCGCTGTGCATCTATAGGAGATTCAGCTTGCCGTTGATCTGGCATTGGATCGGGATTTATTATTTCGGAAGGAATAATGCCATCTGGACTCAGGGGTTCAAAATCAACAAGATGATCGGGATTGAATGGGCTAATTTCATCAAGGTTAGATGGAGAGCCATCACTCTGTATGGGATTTACGGGATATCGTGATAAAGCGTCTGCTGCAGAATTGAGGCGACCTTTACGGTAGATTATATTATAGTCATATTCCGAGAGTTTAAGCCGCCAACGTTGTAACTTGCTGCTAGGGTCTTTATGGTTCATGAGCCAGACCAATGGTCGATGATCAGTTATTATATTGAACTTGCGCCCATAAACATAAGGACGAAAGGTTTTGCAGCCAAAGAGTATTGCAAGAAGTTCTTTTTCTGTGGTGCTATAATTAGTCTCAGCTTTATTCAGAGTTCTAGAAGCGTAAGCTATTGGTCTTTCTTCGCCTTTAGGTCCTTGAGAAAGAACAGAACCAATGGCATATTTAGAGGCATCGCAGGTTAAGGTAAATGGTAAGGAAAAATCTGGGTAAATTAAGACAGGTGCAGAAGTTAATTTAAGTTTCAATTCATCAAAAGCAATTTGCTGTTGGTTTTCCCATATGAATGAGACATCTTTTTTTTAAAAGAGCAGTTAAAGGTTTGGCGATTTTGGAGAATTCCGGAATAAATCTTCGGTAATAGGACACAAGACCTAAAAAGGATTTGATATCTTTTGGAGTTTCTGGAATGGGGAATTGTGTCACGGATTTAATTTTATCTGGATTGGGTTTTACACCTTTATCGGAAATTACATGCCCTAGATAAATAACTTCACGTCTCAGAAACTCGCACTTATCGGGTTGAAGTTTAAGATTAAACTTTCTAAGACGTTGGAAAACTAACTCAAGATTTGTTATGTGACTAGGTAAGTCGTGGGAATATATGACAATGTCGTCTAAGTACACGAAACAACGGATATCTTGAAGACCAGCGAGAGCTGTGTTCATAAGACGTTGGAATGTAGCTGGTGCGTTTTTAAGGCCAAAGGGCATTCGAGTAAATTCAAAGTGCCCTTGAGGAACACTGAAAGCGGTTTTGGGTGTGTCTTCCACCCTAATGGGAATTTGATGAAACCCAGAGGCTAAATCAAGAGTGGAGAAATATTTACTTTGGCCGAGTTGGTCTAAGATCTCGGAAATTTGAGGAATAGGATAGCTATCTCCAATGGTAATGTCGTTTAATTTTCTGTAGTCAATAACTACACGCCATTTACGATGTCCTGAAGCGTCAAACTTTTTCGGGACCACCCAGATAGGAGAAGACCACGGGGACATAGAAGGTTTAATGATGTTTTGCTCTAACATTTGGTCTATTTGTTTTGCTACTTCCTGTTTATGAATTTCTGGAAAGCGGTATGATTTTACATGTATAGGATTCTGGGGTGATGTATTTATTTCATGTTGGATGGCATCAGTATGAGATAGTTTATCTCCAGGAATATGAAAGATATCGGAATACTGAGAACATATGTCATGAAGGGCGTTAGATTCCTCAGTATTAAGATGATTCACTCTTAATTGATTAAGTACTTCCTGAGTCCGAGTGTAACCGTCAGTATGTTGAATATGTTGTAAGGTAGAATTAAAGTTAACTGATTCATGAATCATATCATCAAAGTCTAAAGGATTCAGAGTAATCTCGAGATTTGATTTTAAGGTAACAGGAGCTTCAGAGATATTCAAAACAGATATATTAATTCTTTTATTATTTTTGACTGAGACAAGACAGTTAGCGAAAATTAAATCTTCGTGAAAATGTTGGTCTAAAACAAGGCCTTCTTTTACGTTAGGGTTGGATACTGAACATTCAATAATACTTTCTGAACGAGGTGGAATTACATAAACGGGGTTATAGAAATCTATCTTAATTGCATCATTCTTTAGAGTTAATAAATTTTGGTTGTAATCAATTATGCCTTCCAGATCGTTGAGGAAGTCATTACCAATTATGGCATCATAGGGTAAGTTGATGTCATCTACAGCGTGAAAATCAAAAGTAATGTTCTGTTTATTGCTCAGGAAGAATTTTAATGGAAACTGGCCTAAAGTTTTGGTTGCTTCACTGTTTGAGTTTATTCCTTTAAGTAAGATTTTGGGCGGTTCAAAGAATAGTTTTTTCTGGACGCAAGATTGTTTCATTAGGCTAACTGACGAGCCTGAATCAATTAGGAATTTGATTGGGATTTCAGAGACATTTGTCTGGGGTAACACATATGGTAAGGATCTCTTTATGGCATTGGATGTCACTTCGAACACAGTACGTGTGTCTTTGGAGTTAGAGCTTGTGGTTGTACTGTGTTGTGTATTGGTATATACAGTGGAATGAGGCAGTCCAAACTTCGCGGCGGAAGCATAAGATTTAGTGGGACATTTAGTTGTAGTGGATATAGAAGATCTAGTCATAGTATCGTCTCGTTGGTTAATAATATGGCAACCATGTAGCGGAGCTGTTGGACTTGGATTACCCTGAGAGGATATTGGAGCTTTACGAAATTGACTACCATGTAGCGGAGCCAAGGAATTGGATTTTGATTTACAGGGTAAAGAAATGGGATTACTATAATTGACAACATTGTTGTTATATGTTGTGCCGTATTTTATCTTATGACCCGCACGGCACTTACGCGAGTCTGGGATTAGTTTAAATGATCCACTGTGTCTATGCCTTCTTCATTATTTTCATCAGTAATTTCGTCAGGTATTTGATCTGCAAAGTTTACGTGATTAGAACTACTGTTAGTTCGTGGTTGGAATGTGCGTGGATTTTGATTTGTATTTTGGAATCTTCTATTATTAAATTCGCGTTTTCGGCAGTTTTCTATCACATGCCCTTTAGCTTTACAATAGCGACAAAACAGTGATTGTGCACTGCTTAAATTCACATTATTAGGAGTGCGTTCATATGCTAATGTTGGAAATATGAGTTCAGAATAAAATTGAACTTTTAATTTTAAGTACTATATTTAAAACGAAGCCAACAAATGTGTGTGCGCGACGGAGGATGATACCGAACTGATTTTCATATTCCAAGCATCGTCTCACCTCTCGGTGAGAAATGCTGACCAAAAAGAAGGTATTAGCACGTTAGCCGAACTGGGTGCAGGATTATAATATAACAGAACGCAGCGCCGGTGGAGCCGTCGTTGTGCTTGCTGCCGTCGGTGTAAATGTGATGATAGAGTGTGTGTTTAAATTTAGCATATGCTTCTTTAGTTAAAGTGTTGATAGGGACCCTTTCAGCGGAGTGAAGGAGGTCCGAAAAACGGACAGGGGTTTCAATAGGGATGTCATTGGGTAGTCTATTGGTGTGTCTGTTAATACGGGTGGTCTCTATCTCTGCCGCCTGCAGAAGTTTAAGATCGAGTGGGGTGAATCGGGCCAGTGCAATTGCTGCGTTGGCAGAGACCGTCCTGAAGGCTCTGATGGCTCTGAGAGCAAAGCCTCGCTGTAGACTTATGAGTTTTGTTCGAATCGTTTTCTAGCGGCAATGTGTCCCCAAACACTAGATGCATATGTAATTATTGGTTCGATGTCCATTGAATATATGATGCGAATATTTTCTGGGTGGGGGCCCCATGTGGTGCGTGTGTAAATCTGTAGTTTTTTGACACTTCGCTTCCGACCGCCGACCCGTGCGGTCGTCTGCTCTAGTGCTCTCTCCGTGTGAGTCATCAGTGCTCTAGTGCTCTCTCGCTCGCTCGCGTGTGAGTCATCGCCGCTTGCCGCTGTACAGCGCGCACGTGCTGTCCGACCGCTGCCTTGCTGCGTGCTGCCCTCTCATTGGTCAGTCCGATCGCTGCCTTGCTGCCTGCCGCCCTCTCATTGATCGCTTCGCGTCTTCGGTGTTTGGACATCGGGTTGAAGGCTGCAATTTATGAACGCGGGTTTACCTGCGGCCCTCAGATAGCCACCTAACGGTGCCAAACGGTTATCTGTTGGTTAACGCCTTGTGCGGGAGTGTTTTTGTCCGGGGTGCATACACCGTGCCTTTTTCAAGGCGCGTAACAGCCCCTCCGCCTCCTTCAAGTCCTGTGCACGGCCGGGCCTCCTAGTAGGCACGTATTGGGGAGTAGGTACGCCAACTACTCTCTAGCAACCGGCTAAACACAGGTCCACTGTTGGACAGGTCCTGTCACATCCGTAGGGGCTCTTATACCCAATCTCCTACGGGCTGGTTAGGTCGGTGACAAACCACACCTCCGCTATCACCAGCGGAGACACACCACATTGTAGGGCAAAATCACTAGCTTAGGTACTCACCTCACTTAGGCAAACTAGGTACACACACCCGTCGTCAACCTGTTGGCTTCCCGCCTTCAGAATGGCGTCCGGGGATCCACCCCCTGACATAAGAAGAATTCTGCTCTTTCTCCAAGAGCGCTTCCCCGACGCATTGCGGGCTTTTAACGAGTCCGTAACCGCGGATTCACCACGTTCGCCGTCGCCATCGCCGCGTAAGGCGAAGAAAAATGCCTCCGGGAAGGCATCTCGACCCGTTACCCGCTCTCGCTCGCGCTCGCGCTCACCACTCCCTGAAGTGGGAAGCGCCAGCGATGAGGAGACGGGACAAAATTCACGCCCCTCTTCGGTCATGTCGACCCAATCCGCTCCGGCGGTAACAGACGACGAAGCCGCATTAATCTCATCTTCCGAAAGCGACGGCTTTCAAACCGTCTGTCGGAAGAAAAAGCGTTCGGCCAACGGCGGTCCCCCCGCCAAAAGGCCCACTCAAGCCGCCAACCCTCCGAAGAGGGATCTTAGTTCCCTAATATCGGGAAAACCTGCGCCCCCCGCCCCCGCGGACCGCATTAAAACCCCCCCGCCCGTATACGTTAGGGACAAGGGTGCCTGGCCGCCCCTTTCCAAAATTCTCGACACAAAGTCGATAAATTACAAGGCCCGAACGCTAAGGGATAACCTTTGCGTTCAGGTCTTTTCATCCGACCACCATAGATTTTTAACTTCATACCTTCGCTCTGAAGGTATCGGTGGCCACACCTTCCCCCTACCCGAGGAGCGCGTCCTAAGGGTAGTCATTAAGGGCATCCCAAAGGAGATAGACTCCGGGATAGTCCAATCGGACCTTGTCGAGCAGGGATACCCCGTAAGGGATGTATTCCGCATGCTCAAGAGATCAACTAAAGAAGAGTACGACATGGTACTCGTTGTCCTCGATCCCACCCCGAGTGGGAAAAAGATATTTAGCCTGAGAGAGTGTTGCAAGCTCTCGGGGCTGAGGGTTGAAACCCCCCTCAAACATTCCTTCACACGACAGTGTCACCGCTGTCAACTCTACGGGCATGCGGCCCGTAACAGTTTCGCTAGGGCACGGTGCGTAAAGTGCCTAGCCGACCACGGCACGGCGGACTGCAAAAGAACGCTTCCGTGCGCTGAGCCACCGGCGTGCGTGCTTTGCGGGCAACAGGGCCACCCAGCGAATTATCGCGGGTGCCCTCGTGCCCCCAAGGCGCATAAGCCGGCGTCTGGGCGCACGGCGGGGCGCGATGCGGTCCGTCGTGGCGCGGGAGCAAAGCCCACGTACGCGCCGGCCCCACCTCCTAAGAATAGTGCCTGGACCAAGCCCCCCGTTACGGAGGGCCCTCCCCAGCTCACGTCAGAGGCCTTCCCGCCTCTACCAACAAAATCGGCAGCCGTGAAGCCTTCCCAGGCGCCGGCGCCGACCCCCGTCATAACGGCGAGGCCCACACGCAAGGTGAGCCCTCCGGCTAAAGCCCTCAGCCACACGGCGGAGGCCGCCGCGGAATCAGAAAAGGTCCGCGACGCCTTAAATCTCGCGTTTAGCATCGTAGACGCGTTAGACATAGACGCTCTTGTCGCCTTCTCCGAGGCTTCCAAATCCGCCAATAACGCGGAAGACGCAACTTGTAATCGAGCACGTCCAGCTCCTTAAGTCCGTGCGACAATTTGCAGACTCCACCACACCGCAATAGCTACGACCACTTCTAGGATCAAGGCTCGATCACTGTCCGTAGTGACTTTCAATGCAAACGGTTTCAAGCCGCAGGCAGATTTGCTTCGAGATTTCCTCGTTCGCCACCAAATAGATATTTTCCTAGTACAGGAATCTTTCCTCAAGCCCAGCGTTCGCGCTCCCAGATTCGCGAATTACAACGTAGTGCAAAACGACCGACCTACGGCGAAAGGCGGTACGCTCATTTATTATAGACGAGCGCTTCACTGCTCGCCGTTAGACCCGCCCTCCCTTACCAACATAGAGTGCTCTGTGTTGCGCGTAGCCATGACCGGCCATCAGCCGATTATTATCGCGTCGGTGTACCTCCCTCCCGCCAAGGACATACTAGAGAGCGATCTCAGAACCCTGTTTGCGATGGGCCCCTCGGTCTTATTAGTCGGGGATCTCAATAGCAAACACGGGGACTTGAATAGTTCAAAACAAAACCCTAATGGGTTAGCCCTCAATAGGCTTATAGACGTGCTCAATTTCAACGTCATTGCCCCCATACAACCGACTCGCCGTGGCATAACAGGCAACGGCTTTCTCTCAACGGACGTCATAGACGTAGCGGTTTTACGTAACGTGGCACTACAGCCGCGAAGCGTAGAGACGTTACACGAGTTAGACTCGGATCACTTCCCGGTTCACTTTGAATTCGGCCCTCCTAACACTCGAGAGAAGAGGTTCAAGTCCATTGTCGACTGGCAGAAGTTAGACGAGGCCCTCAAGCCTGCCGACACCTCTGCCCTCCCAAATGTCCCCGACAATTTAGTCTCGTCCGTTCACGCGTTAGACGCGATCTCCTCGGTCACTAATCACATTCAGACCAAGGTCGCCGAGTCGTCCCGGAAGGTTCCAGATGAGTTCGCTCAACGCTGGGAGCTTCCCCCGGACACGAGGCGTCTATTGACCGAGAAGAACGCGGCGACTCGCGCCTTCGCCAGAGCACCGACCGACGAAAACCGCAGAGCACTCCGCGCCTCGCAGCGCCGAGTCAAAGAGCGCATGCGGGAAATTAGAAACGAACGCTGGGACCGTCTTACCAGCGAATTGTCACCTTCGCACACGGCCTATTGGTCTCTCGCGCGTTCCCTTAAAACCGACACGGTGGCGTCCATGCAGGGGGCGTCCAAATCTGCCTGACGCATTCGACGACGACGAAAAAGCCGAGTGCTTAGCCGTCAACCTAGTGGAGCAGTGCACCCCGTAACTCGATCATAGCGACCCGGCGCACGTCGAACACGTGAACCGCGAGGTCGAACACATCGTAGCACTGCCCCTCCCGCCCGAGCCGCTCCCTCCTACGTCGATCGCCGAGGTCAAAACTCTAATAAAGAGTTCACTGCCTCGTAAATCTCCAGGTCTCGACGCCATCTCGAACAAGGTCCTCCGGTGCCTCCCGCCCCATCTGATATGCCTACTAGTGTCCATTTTCAAATGCCTCCTTGAAAACTGCACCTTCCCGGCGCAGTGGAAAGAGGCCATTGTCATTGGTATTCACAAACCAGGCAAACCCCGTAACAACCCCACTAGTTACCGCCCTATCAGCCTTCTCAATACGCTTAGCAAGCTTTACGAGAAGGTACTTAAAAAGCGCCTCCTAGACTTTGCCCTAGATAAGGGGCTCATTCCCGATGAACAGTTTGGCATCAGGCCGGCCCACTCGTGCATTCATCAAGTCCATCGAATCACGGAGCACATCCTCTCCGGGATGAATAGCTCCCTGAAACCGAGAGCCACGGGTGCGCTCTTCTTCGACATAGCGAAAGCTTTCGACAAGGTCTGGCACAACGGCTTGGTTTACAAGCTCTACCACCTTAATGTGCCACTAAGACTCGTGCGTATCGTACACGACTTCTTGTCCGACCGCTCAATGCGCTATCGCGTAGAAGGAACGTTATCGTCTCCTCGCCCCATCATGGCCGGAGTCCCTCAGGGCTCGGTCCTCTCGCCCCTTCTGTTCACGCCGACATCCCTAGGGCTCCCAATGTGGAGCTAGCCCTCTATGCCGATGACACCGCTCTCTATACCACCCACAAAGATAGAGGTGTCATCGTGGACAGACTCCAGACCGCTACCACGTCGTTAGGCGAATAGTTTCGGAAATGGGACTTCCAAATAAATCCCGAGAAAAGCGTAGCAGTTCTCTTTGCCAGGGGCAACCCCGGTGCTAACGCTAGGGATAAATTTCACCTCAAGACAGAGGTAACCCTATACGGGCAAGCCATCCCTTGGCAAAAGTCCGTCAAATATCTAGGAGTCACGCTCGATAGCGGCATGTCTTTCCGTAAGCACATAGCCGCCGTTCGCAAGAAGGCCCATTTTGTCCTCTCTCGCCTCCATTTCCTCCTAAATAAAAGGAGTCAAATGTCTTTCAGACACAAGGTGACCCTGTACAAGGCATGCATCCGACCGTGCATGACATACGCTAGCGTAGTCTTTGCGCATTGTGCCCCTTCCTATATTCACCGGCTACAGGTGCTTCAGTCGCGATTCATGAGAATCGCGACCGGTGCGCCCTTCTATGTGAGAAACGTCGATCTCCACCACCACCTGGAGCTCCCTACCATAGCCCAATGGATGAAGTTGGCGTCCACACGCCACTTTGACAAGGCTAAACACCATCCCAATCCGCTGGTGCGTAATAGCATCAACTATTACCCCTTCCCGACAAAAAAGGCTCGCAGGAGGCCCCGACACATACTAACGGATCCGGATGATCCAATTACCGTAGCAAACGATAAATTAAAAGCCGCCCGCGCGGCCAAAAATAATAAAAATAGCCAATCACAGATTAGGGTAAAAAACCGCCTTCACCGGGGAAGGCGAGGACCTTTACTTCGCACTTCGCTCACTCCAGTGAGCTTCCGTCCTGCCCTTCAGGCGATTGACCGCCCCGCGACGGCCCAAGCCGAGGTTCGAGTCTCACAGGAGATGCCCTTGCGCTAGCCGCGGGATAAAACGCCATTCTGGCCGAGCTACGCTCGCCAAAACAGCCCGAGCTGAGCTGTAAAGGCCCTTAATGCCAACAGCGAGATTCCATTCAAAAAAAAAAAAAAAGTTTTTTGAAGATATTTAGTGCTTTCTGAATGGTGTGTTTCAAGTGATCGTTGAATAATAGTTTATTGTCAATGACGACTCCAAGATAAGTGATGTTTTTGCTGAAAGTGAGTGGGGTGTTGTCAAATAAGATTTGGGTTTGTTCAGATTGTGATGTAAACGCGATGAGTTGGGTTTTAGAGGGACCAAAATGAAGTTTAACGCTTTGGCCCCACAGGCGAATAGCTTCTAAGGCAGTGTTAGTGTGGTCTTGTAAAGTGGATGTGTCTTTTGCGGTGACGACCAAAAGAGCGTCATCCGCATAGGCTTGTAGATAGCAATCGGGTGATAAATTAACGTTATTAAGAAGATCATTGACAATAAGGTTCCATAGAATTGGTCCGCATGCAGATCCCTGTACGCATCCCTTTTCTGTGGATTGAGTGATTTTGGTGTTGCCAATTTGAATAGTAATCTCTGTGATAGATAGCTTCGCAGAGTATTGTAGAGGCTGACAGGGTATTGGGCTTGTTTAAGTCCATTGAGCACCGCCGGCCACCAAGCGTTGTCGAACGCCGCTTTGATGTCCAGTGAAACTGCAATGGCTTGTTTTTTATTGCGTTTGGCTTTTTTAATAATGTTCAGGGCGGAGTGGATCGCTTGTACTGTACCAGTTTGCTCAGTAAAACCAAATTGTTTATCGTTGAGGAGACCTAGCTTGTTAGCTTTGTATGTTATTCTTTTGATAATAAGCTTTTCAAGGGTTGTCCCGCATACTGGGATAAGTCCTATTGGACTCCTATTGGTCGATAAGAAGAGAGTGAAGTGTAGTCTGTTTTGTTGTGTTTGGGTATGACTATAACTGTAGCCTCCTTCCAAGTGGTGGGGAAGTGTGCTATCTCTATGCAACGGTTAAATATTTTAAGAAAAAACTCTGGGTACAGCTTTATAACTAGTTGGCAAATGTCGCTGGTCAGATGATCATGACCAGGAGCTTTTTTATGACTAATGGTTTCGATGGCATGTGTTACTTCTTCTAAAGTGAAAGGCTGGTCGATCGTCGTATCTGGGGGAGAGTCAGTTATGTTGGCAAGTGTGTGATGTCGAGGTTCTGTGTTGGGAAGATTTGTAGGGTAAAAATGGTTCAGTAGTGATTGAGCCGTTTCAAGCTCGTTTTAGTGTATGTATTATTGATTCGGAGTGTTCCGGGTTGTATATTAGGGGTAGATTTTTTGAGAAGACGGTTGGTGACGGACCAAACGTCTTCTTTGTTTTGGGATTCGCAGAACTCTCTGAAGCTGTGTAAAAATGCTTGACGCATTGCAGCTGTATATTTTTGTTTCGCATTGTTGTATTCAGCTATGAGTTCTGTGGTTGGAGAGTCATGTCCCCTTGAAGAGCGACCTAACATGTGATGTAACCTGCGGCATTCGCCGCTAAGTTCCTCGAGGTGGTCGTTCCACCATGGGGCTTTAGGTTTTTGTGTTCCTTTCCGTATTGGAAATGCCTCTTTACAGGCTCTGTTTATAATTTGAGTAGTATTGTTGATGAGTGTGTCTATTTCATGTGGTGTTATCTTAGAAATATCTATGTCTAGTATGTCAGAGTTAAAGATGTGTGTATGTAGTGATTCTTTAAATAAATGCCAGTTTGCGTTTTGTGTTTTGTAAATGAATGTGCTGTGAATTTGAGCTTTAATTATTGGATGTTTTGTGTTATTGTAGGTAAATGTGATGGGGTTATGCTGAGAGTGCGGAAATAGACCGCGATGCACAGTCCAGTCAGTGATGAGCTGAGCCATGTGTGTGGATGTGATTGTGAGGTCAATGATTGACGAGCGTAGTCTACCATGTGTTGTTGTTTCAAATGTGGGGATGTGGCACTTATTGTGTACAAAAAGGTCGTGAGTAAGGAGAAGGTCAGCAATTTCATTGCCACGTTTATTGTAGCGATCGTGGTGACCGCTGCCCCATAGTGGATGCCATGCGTTAAGATCGCCCGCAATGAGGGTGTGTGCATTTGGGTTGTGTGTTAAGAAGTTGTCTAAAGTTTGAAGTGTTTGGGCGTTATCCGTGTCTGGTTCTATGTATATAGAGATGAAAAAGAGTGTGTCTGATCGTGTAGTGACTGATATAGTAACGAGGTTGTTAGTGGTATATTGAGTGAGAATGTGTGCGTTAATGTGTTGTGTGGTGACGATGCAGGCTTTCGTGGGTCCATCGCTGATGGATTGGAATACACGAAGGAATGTGTGAAATTGTGTTGTTGGTGTTATTATACGGTACGGATATAAAGGCAATGTCGGTGTTGGAGTTTATGAAGTGTAGTTTAAATTCTTGAAGAGCAAGGCGAGATCTGTCAAGATTCGCTTGTGTGAAATTGAGTGTATACATGAGTTATTTTTGTTAATAATTGATCTTAGCCTCAATGCGGGCTCTCATCGCTTTCACTTTAGGGCAGTTTTCGCTGTCAGCACGGTGAGTAGTGTCAGTTTTGGTTTTATACTGAGCATTATGCTCGCTGCAATTGGCACATGTGTTTATGTGTGTTGTGGAATCTGTAGATTTGCACTCAGTTGTGTCATGTTGTTGAGCACATTTTGCGCAGGTTGGGGAGGTCGCTGGGCATTTGCCTCTGGTGTGACCAAAGTTTAAGCAACGTCTGCATTGGAGGAAGGGTGAGAAGTTGGAGCAGTGGACATATTGGTATGAAATGGCTACATGGCCCAATTCTATAAATTTGCGCCAAGCAGAGGGTGAGGATGTGAGAACTAAATTGTAAAGTTTATCGTTGCGGTTATTGCGGCGGAATTTAATAGAAAATGTTTCGTTTTTAAGTTCGGGGTTTTGATCTTGAATGGTATCGATGATGTCTTTTTCTGGCACCGTTTTGTTAATACCTTTGATAATTATCATTGGGTCTAGTCTCTTTTCGTTTTCCGCTTTGAGCGGAGAGGATTTCTTTAGTTGTTGAACAGCATCATTTTTATGCTCTTCAGAGCGGAAAGTTATCTTTAGTTTACCTTTGGAAAGGGGTGCAATTTTAAGGGGGGCGTACCCTCCTTGTCGATAGTTAATACCTGTTCTAACTTGTTCCAGCATGGTTTTCGGTGTGGTGTCTGGACCACCACTGACTATGATGGAGGGACCAGGAGTACGTTTAGGAGAGGGGGGGAGGTGGCTGCTATTGTGGCATAGGAGGGGGCAAAGGCTCTTTCCTTGCGGGGTTTGGAGGGTGTGTCGATATGTGGTTTATTCAGTGAGTTAATTTTGTTGGAAATCTGCGACATGTTGTTTTTATTCTCTTGCAGTAGTTTTGTATGCTCTTCAATCTTGGCAGTGAGAGTGTTGGCTCCCGCCGTAAATGCTAATAAGTCTGGTGTGGGTAGGGGGGAGGGGGTGAGAGGAGTAGGGGGTGGTTCGGATTGCTGAGTAGGAGTCAGAGAGAGTCTATTTTTTAGGAACAATTTTGTTATTCCTCCGCTTAATCCCTCTTTGTACCGCCGGTCCCACTCTTCTAATGTCTTCCTTCTTACTTCCTTCTTGATGTGCGATAGGGGGCACTCCACGTGGACTGCTTTGACTTTTGAGGTATCCGCCGCGGCCCTCGCGAGTTCGTCCGCCCTCTCATTCCCCTCTGTGCCGACGTGCGCCTTCACCCAGTGGAGTTTTATATTTTGGCCGTTTCTTCGGCTCTCCACTAGGTGTCGGCGGATCTCGACGACTCGGGGATTTCGAGAGCGTCCGCCCGCGATGGCCTCGAGCGAGGACCTCGAGTCGCTGCAGATGTTCACGTTAGTACCCTCCATCTCCGCCTCCCTTATTGCACCGACGAGAGCTGCCAGCTCTGCTTGATAGACGGTGCAGTAGGGGGCCATCTTTATCTTCTTCCACTTTATCTCTCTACTGTTCTCCCATTTTGCCCAGGCGGCTCCCACTCCCACCCACCAATCAATGCCCTCTGCACCGTCTCCAGCTTTTTCCTTGTACACATTTTCTTGACTGTCGGTGCCCAGGCTGCCGACGCGTATGTAACTATCGGCTCTATGACGGCTTGGTATACCTGGTGTACCATGTCTCCCGTCATTCCCCATTCCAGCTTCGCCATTCTAGCTACTTTTTTATGTATATCTGCCGCTTTCCTCGTGACATTCTGCACGTGCTTGTTAAACGTTAGCCCTTCGTCTATAGTCAATCCCAATAGTTTTATTTCCTTCTCTATGTTTATGTCTTGTCCATTCATTCTGATTTTTGGGGTATCGAACTTCAACCTTCTCGTCAGGACTATTGCTTTGGTTTTTTGTGGCGCGAAGTAAAGCTTATTCTCGATACCCCACTTCCTCACATACTCGAGGGCAACGTTTGCTCGGTTTTCGATGGAGTGCGTATCCGTTCCGCTGAACATCAGCACCACATCGTCTGCGAAAGCCTGTGCGTATGTCCCATCTTCTTCTAATTCGACCAGTAGTGGGTCGAGCAAGATGTTCCAGAAAGTGGGGCCGCTAATCGAGCCTTGGATGCATCCCTTTTCCGGTTGCCTCACATGCTCTCTGTTTGCGTAGCGGACCACCACTCTCCTGCCTTTGAAGTAGTCTTCCACTACCAGCCTTAGTTGCTTGGGACAGTCTTTCTTCGCCAGTTGGTACTTGATCGCTGGCCACCAAGCGTTGTCGAAAGCCCCCTCGATATCCAGCGACACCATCAGCACTATTTCTTTGTTTTTTATGTGGCTCCTCGCTTTGGTCAAGATATCGAAGAGGGCATCTTCCGTGCTTTTTCCCGGCATGAAGCCATACTGCCTCCTGCTCATCCTGGGGAGTAGGCTGTGTCTGATTCTGTTTATCATTACCTTTTCTAGTATCTTCCCCATGACTGGCAGGAGGCCTATTGGACGGTATGACTTGGCGGCCGCGTAGTCCTCCTTTCCTGGCTTCCTCAGTACCACTATCGTGCATTCCTTCCATAGATCAGGGAAGCATCCCACTTCGAGGCATTTATTGAAGATGGCCAGGGGAACCTCCGGGTTCGCCGTGATAGCTGCGCAGCAGATATCGGCGGTGAGTCCGTCAGCCCCCGGGGCCTTCCTCGGGTTGAAGCTCCGAGCAGTGCCGATGACCTCCGCCATTGTGATTGGCACTTCATCAGCACTACTTCCCCGCAGGCTGCTGGTCATTTCCTCGACTGTTTTTCTTGTTAATCGATGGATATCATTATCCATCTCATAATTGTCCAGCGGGAAGAATTTCTGGCCCAGGAGCTGCACGGATTGTTCTGAGTTCAGTGAAATGCCCTTCTCTATCAGCGTGGTGTCCTCCCTGATCCCTTCCGCCTTCCTTATTATTTTATATATCCTGTCCCATAAGCTTTCCCCTTCTCGCTTCGTGCAAAGTTTTTTCCACCCTTCCTTCTGGGCCCTCTCGATCTCCTCTTCATATGTCTTTTTCGCCTCCAGGTAGGCGGTTATTACGCACTCTCTCCTCCTGGGAGCTGCGTATGAGATCCTTTTCTTTTTCCTTGTCATATCTTTCTTTAGGGCCTCTATTTCCTTGTTCCACCAGGGTGGTTCGAAGCTTTTCCTTTTTTGTTTGTATTTGGGGATATATTTCTCGGCGGCTTTTATTATTGATTTCGTGTAGTTCATTACTATGTTATTGACCCCGGCTTTTGTGTCCTGTCCTTGAATGGTTTCTATGCTTATGCCATGTCCTCTCCTTACATTGTTCTTGAATTCCTCCCAGTCTGCTTTTTTCGTATTGTATTTGCGGGTCGTTTTCGGTAGTGTGTGCGTTTGGGGTTTTTGAAGGGCTGTAGTCACAAAAATTGTGTTGTGGTCTGAACTGGTAATTGAAGTATCAACCCACCATCTTGTTACCTTGCTGATGAGAGCCGTTGTGCATACGGTGATATCGACTGCACTCGTGTATCTACGGCCCCCTCGTACGGTGTCGAAGGTGGGTGTGTTGCCACAATTTAGGATGCTCAGCCCTTCCTCATCAAGGAACCCTCGTAATTCCTATCCTCGTGCGTCTTCGTTTCGGCTCCCCCACCACTTACTCCATGCGTTCACGTCCCCTCCAATTAGCACCATCTTGGTTTTTAGCTTTTTCGTGACGCTTCCTAGCTGTTCGAGGTATGGTTCGATGGGTTCATCGCCTTCAAAGTACACAGAAATTACCCCTATTTCCCACTGGTCCGTTCTCAGGACGGCAGCCACTATGTTTTCCGTGATAAGTGTTTTGTCTTGTGTGACTTCAATGTGTTCGTCGAAAACAAGTATCGCCGCCTTCACCGGTTTCTTTTCTGTGGGTACGCACTGCACTACTCTGTACACAGGGCTTTCTACCATCTGTTTACTGGCCCCTGTGTACGGTTCTTGGAGTAGTGCTATCTTTACATTTCTACCGCCCGCTTCTTTTACAAACTCCTGGATTGCGATTCTCTTTTTTCTTAGGTTCGCTTGTGCCAGGAGAAAGCCGGTATTTTTATTTGTGCCCTCGGCTTTTTAGCAATACGCGTAGCTTTGCCTTGCCGCTTTGTCCTATCCCTGCCGGGTTGGACAGCTCTGGCTGAAGGCTCCGTGCTCCGCGTTTTTGCCTTTTACTGTTTTACAATTTACGCAGCTGGGAGGCTTCCCCTCCTTGTGCATCTGGCAATCAGCCCTCATGTGGGCTCCTCCGCAGTGACTGCACACCTCTGTCTCATTCTTATAGTGTCGACGGGTGTGTCCATATCCCAGACACATTGTACACTGGACCAGAGGGGATTGGTCCTCTACCCAAACCCTCTGCAGGTCCACGTGTATCCTGCCAGCTGTTGTCAGTGATTGCCATAATTTAGGTGTGACCTGCAGGACCACGTGGCTCTCCAGAGGATTTCTAGCTTTCTTTCGATATTTTTCCGTGATTTCTAAGTCCCGTTCCTCCAGGTGCGCGTTTTTCACGTTGTTACGTTGTCACGTTTTTACTCTGTTTTTTTATGGCCCGGGAGATATCCTCTATCGAGTTGCAGGACAGGAGATTTTTCACTCTTACTAGGGGTTTTTTGTTTTGTGTGTCCTTCACTGTCATTTGTTCCCCTAGCTTTTCTTTTAGTTTGTTCCTTTCCTCCTCCGTCGTGCAGCCCATTATCACCTTCCCATCTCTGGCTCTCCTTATGTTTTCCACCTGCCAGCCTTCTTCCTTTGCATTCAGCAGGTGCCGGATGTTTTGCATTGTTTCCTCTGCCGTGTCGGTCGCACTCTTTGGCGCTACAACGACAGAGTGCAGCGTTCGTTTTGGTTTTTGTCGTCCCGGGCCGTCTATTCCGTGTTGATCCTGACCGAGTTTTTCTTTGGTCGCTTCTGCATACGACTTCATTTTGCTTTCCAATTTGTTTTGCCTTTCTATTTCCTTCTTTTCTTTTTGTTCGAACTCTTTTCTAATCTCGGACAGGATGCTTTCGTTGTTTTTCTTTGCCAGATGCTCCATGTCTATTCTCAGCTTTTCTGTTTTCTGTTTCCATTTTCTGTATCTGTTTCTCTAGCCTATCGTTTGCTTCTGACTTTGTATCATTTTTATTTTTTGGTGTTCCTTTATTTGTGTTTTTAATTAGTTCCTCTTCGGCCTCCTTAACTATTTGGTACAGCCGCTTTACTGCTGACTGTACCCCTGTTTTTATATCAGTCTTTATATTCCTGGACTCCGCCAGGTGCGCCATTGCCTTAAGGTAACAGTTTTTGGCTTCTTTTTCCCTGGTTTGTGCGGGAGTAGGAGACTTTCCCCCTCCACTCGCACCCACCAGGGGAGCCTCTTTTACTACCTTTGGGGCTTGGCTGGAGGCCTCCTCCCATTTATCAATGCTGCGCCTAATGCCAGGCGCCGATGTCTGGCTTTTGGGTGGTGTGCGGAGACCCAGCATTTTGCCTATTAGGTGTAGTCGGTTTTTTAAAATTTAATTAAGTTCAATAGCTGTTTAGCCTAAGGTCTACTCCCAATAGGGTAGTAGCCGCGTCGATAATATAATAAAATATTTATATACAATTATTGATTATTCTATAACTTAACCTAAGGTCTATCCCCAATAGGGTGATAGCCGAGTCAATAAATAAATAAAAGAATAATTTTTTAAAAAACAGTTTTTTAAATTACTATAAAACTTATCCTAAGGTCTACTCCCAAAAGGGGTAGTAGCAGAGTCAGTAATTTATTTTAAAATTTTCAATCCAGTAATTTCAATTTAATAAATAGCATTAGTCAAAAACAGGATTACAATTCTTTAAAACAATTATTATATACTTAATATTAAGGTCTGTCCCCAAAAGGGTGGCAGCCGTCGGTTTGTCAACTTTTTAAACTTAATCTAAGGTCTGTCCCCAATAGGGTGGCAGCCGTCAACTTATCCTAGTTTCGCCGGTTTATCACAGATTTAGAAAAAATTTCCGACTCTATGTAGAGCCGTCTCTACCACCCAGGCCAATCGGGCTGCTTGAGCCCTTTTGTTTGATGTATATCTTTTTTAAATCGGATTAGTAGTTTTTGAGATATAACGCTTTTAAATTATTCAAGATGGCGTACAAAATGGCCGCCAATCCGAATTTCTGTAATAACTTTGCCAATTTTTATCGGAGGAGGTCGCGTTTTTCACTGTTGTGATGAGCGCCCCTCACCCGACCTGATTGGCGAAAAAACCGGGTTGGTAGAGTCGACTCTACTTTTTTTCCAATTTTTAGATATTTATTTAGCGGAGCGAAGTCAGGCCTTCCGAGGGTCGAGAGTCCCGTGAAGATCGGGCAACCCGTTCCGGAGATATGCGATTTTAACTCCCACCAGGGGGGGAGTTTTTTATGTATTTATATAGAATTTGATAATAGGAGCAAGGCTTACGTATATACGTATACAAGTCTGCTATCAAAAATCCCGAAAAATGCACCGTTTTTGAGTTACGGGCTGTTAAAGTTTCACCGATTTTGAAAAATTTTGTAAATTTTCGGTATTTTTTGCTAATTTTTGATTTTTGAAATTTTAAAACTTTTATAATATAAAGCTAAGCCTCGCAACCAAGACTAGTATATGGATACATATCCATATACTGGGGTGACGTTAAAAAACCCCTATCTCCTATCGTTCCCGAGTTATTCCCTGTTTTTTGTACAGAGTCTTCCCGTCGCCTTTTCTCCGGAACCGCTGAGTCGATTTTTGTTTTCGAAGCGTTGTTCGGTAAAACTCGACGAGAGCTTCTTTTTGGTGTGTCGCACGTTGATGATTTCCCTCGGGAACACCGACCACGTGCCACGTGGTTTTTAGGTTTTTCACCTTTTTCTTTTTTGTTTCTGGTCGGAAAATTCACCTCGACCCCTTGTTAAACGCAGCTTTTTGAGCTGCAACTCTATCTATTGGTAATTTTTATTGTTGGGGTAACCGCTTTAGTTTTAAAGTTATGGTATAAAACACTTAGTTTCTGTTAGGTTATGTTGGTTATTTCCCTTTAGAATTTTTTCCCCAAGTCCGATATTTTCGTGCTATACGTCAATCTTCTAGACTTTTTAAAACACGTCGTTTGACATATAGCACCAGTGGGGGACGGCTCTATTTCACCGTCTGGTGGTCACGCCCCTTTTTTGTTTTTTAGAATTTTTTTCCAAACCTTCAGGCCAAAAAATCCGAGTGAGGCATCAATCGAAGCAGCTTTCAGAGGCGCATCAAACGGTGCACAAAAATTGTCGGGTCACCGATCTGGTTTTTTGCACTTTTTTGTCACTTTTTTAAATTATTAAAAACTTTATATTATAAGATTCGTCGTCACAAGACGCACAAAATGATGTGTAACACTGTTTAATTGGAAACAAAAAACCTATTTTTAGGATTTTTAGACCCGGAGCACTACTGATTTCTGACCAACTCGGACGGCGGTTCAACTGCGACTGGTTAAGTTAGGTTAGGTTAGGTTAGGTTTTTTTTTTTTTTTTTTAAAAACACCTAATAAGCCTACCTTCCCCGGCTACTTTATCGCCGGGGGCGTTGTCTAAGCTAAACTTCCCTCTTTTCTGTCATCCATCCTCACAATAATTTACACACAACTCAATTTTTATTAGGATTTAAACACAGATTTTCACAGACTTTGCTTAACCTTGCTTCGTTGTTCCTCCATTTACTCCCTCTCTGTACCGCCGGTCCCACTCTTCTAGCGTCTTCCTTCTCACTTCCTTCTTGATGTGCGATAGGGGGTACTCCACGTGGACTGCTTTGACTTTTGAGGTATCCGCCGCGGCCCTCGCGAGTTCGTCCGCCCTCTCATTCCCCTCTGTGCCGACGTGCGCCTTCACCCAGTGGAGTTTTATATTTTGGCCGTTTCTTCGGCTCTCCACTAGGTGTCGGCGGATCTCGACGACTCGGGGATTTCGAGAGCGTCCGCCCGCGATGGCCTCGAGCGAGGACCTCGAGTCGCTGCAGATGTTTACGTTAGTACCCCCCATCGCCGCCTCCCCTATTGCACCAACGAGAGCTGCCAGCTCTGCTTGATAGACGGTGCAGTAGGGGGCCATCTTTATCTTTTTCCATTTAATCTCTTTGCCATTTTCCCATTTTGTCCAGGCGGCTCCCACTCCTCGCTCCGTCTTGCTTCCGTCCGTATATATAGATATGGTTGTGTCGTCGTTTTGTAATTGGCCGGGGTCATTGGTGATGGCGAAGCTTATCTCCGGTTTTTCCGCGGGATGGGGTTCTTCTATTGCAGGTACGGCTCGCTCAATCCGGTCTCCTTCGCGTAAGAACGGAGACGACCCCCTCCTGGCCTCAAACATTGCGGCGGCTTCTTCCACCCTGAGGTCGAGGGGCAGTATCCCCGCCAATAGCGTCGCGGAATTTAGCGATGCCGTCCTATATGTCTTTGCAATTTTTTGTGCAAATGCCCTCTGCACCGTCTCCAGCTTTTTCCTTGTGCACAGTTTCTTAACTGTCGGTGCCCAGGCTGCCGACGCGTATGTAATTATCGGCTCTATGACGGCTTGGTATACCTGGTGTACCATGTCTCCCGTCATTCCCCATTCCAGCTTCGCCATTCTTGCTACTTTTTTATGTATATCTGCCGCTTTCCTCGTGACATTTTGCACGTGCTTGTTAAACGTTAGCCCTTCGTCTATAGTCAATCCCAATAGTTTTATTTCCTTCTCTATGACAATATCTTGTCCATTCATTCTAATTTTTGGGGTATCGAACTTCAACCTTCGCGTAAGGACCATTGCTTTGGTTTTTTGTGGCGCGAAGTTGAGCTTATTCTCGATACCCCACTTCCTCACATACTCGAGGGCAACGTTTGCTCGGTTCTCGATGGAGTGCGTGTCCGTTCCGCTGAACATCAGCACCACATCGTCTGCGAAAGCCTGTGCGTATGTCCCATCTTCTTCTAATTCGACCAGTAGTGGGTCGAGCAAGATGTTCCAGAAAGTGGGGCCGCTGATCGAGCCTTGGATGCATCCCTTTTCCGGTTGCCTCACATGCTCTCTGTTTGCATAGCGGACCACCACTCTCCTGCCTTTGAAGTAGTCTTCCACTACCAGCCATAGTTGCTTGGGACAGTCTTTCTTCGCCAGTTGGTACTTGATCGCTGGCCACCAAGCGTTGTCGAAAGCCCCCTCGATATCCAGCGACACCATCAACACTATTTCTTTGTTTTTTATGTGGCTCCTCGCTTTGGTCAAGATATCGAAGAGGGCATCTTCCGTGCTTTTTCCCGGCATAAAGCCATACTGCCTCCTGCTCATCCTGGGGAGTAGGCTGTGTCTGATTCTGTTTATCATCACCTTTTCTAGTATCTTCCCCATGACTGGCAGGAGGCCTATTGGACGGTATGACTTGGCGGCCGCGTAGTCCTCCTTTCCTGGCTTCCTCAGTACCACTATCGTGCATTCCTTCCATAGATCAGGGAAGCATCCCACTTCGAGGCATTTATTGAAGATGGCCAGGGGAACCTCCGGGTTCGCCGTGATAGCTGCGCAGCAGATATCGGCGGTGAGTCCGTCAGCCCCCGGGGCCTTCCTCGGGTTGAAGCTTCGAGCAGTGCCGATGAGCTCCGCCATTGTGATTGGCACTTCATCAGCACTACTTTCCCGCAGGCTGCTGGTCATTTCCTCGACTATTTTTCTTGTTAATCGATGGATATCATTATCCATCTCATAATTGTCTGGCGGGAAGAATTTTTGGGCCAGCAGCTGCACGGATTGTTCTGAATTCAACGAAATGCCCTTCTCTATCAGCGTGGTGTCCTCCCTGATCCCTTCCGCCTTCCTTATTATTTTATATATCCTGTCCCATAAGCTTTCCCCTTCTCGCTTCGTGCAAAGTTTTTTCCACCCTTCCTTCTGGGCCCTCTCGATCTCCTCTTCATATGTCTTTTTCGCCTCCAGGTAGGCGGTTATTACGCACTCTCTCCTCCTGGGAGCTGCGTATGAGATCTTTTTCTTTTTCCTTGTCATATCTTTCTTAAGGGCCTCTATTTCCTTGTTCCACCAGGGTGGTTCGAAGCGTTTCCTTTTTTGTTTATATTTGGGGATATGTTTTTCAGCGGCTTTTATAATTGATTTCATGTAGCTCATTACTAAGTTGTTGACCCCGGCTTTTGTGTTCTGTCCTTGAATGGTTTCTGTGCTTATGCCATGTCCCCTTACATTGTTCTTGAATTCCTCCCAGTCTGCTTTTTTCGTATTGTATTTGCGGGTCGTTTTTGGTAGTGTGTGCGTTTGGGGTTTTTGAAGGGCTGTAGTCATAAAAATTGTGTTGTGGTCTGAACTATTGATTGAAGTATCAACCCACCATCTTGTTACCTTGCTGAGGAGAGCCGTTGTGCATACGGTGATATCGACTGCACTCGTGTATCTACGGCCCCCTCGTACGGTGTCGAAGGTGGGTGTGTTGCCACAATTTAGGATGCTCAGCCCTTCCTCATCAAGGAACCCTCGTAATTCCTTTCCTCGTGCGTCTTCGTTTCGGCTCCCCCACCACTCACTCCATGCGTTCACGTCCCCTCCAATTAGCACCATCTTGGTTTTTAGCTTTTTCGTGACGCTTCCTAGTTGTTCGAGGTATGGTTCGATGGGTTCATCGCCTTCAAAGTACACAGAAATTACCCCTATTTCCCACTGGTCCGTTCTCAGGACGGCAGCCACTATGTTTTCCGTGATTAGTGTCTTGTCTTGTATGACTTCGATGTGTTCGTCGAAAACAAGTATCGCCGCCTTCACCGGTTTCTTTTCTGTGGGTACGCACTGCACTACTCTGTACACAGGGCTTTCTGCCATCTGTTTACTGGCCCCTGTGTACGGTTCTTGGAGTAGTGCTATCTTTACGTTTCTACCGCCCGCTTCTTTTACAAACTCCTGGATTGCGATTCTCTTTTTTCTTAGGTTCGCTTGTGCCAGGAGAAAGCCGGTATTTTCATTTGTGCCCTCGGCTTTTTAGCAATACGCGTAGCTCTGCCTTGCCGCTTTGTCCCATCCCTGCCGGGTTGGACAGCTCTGGCTGAAGGCTCCGTGCTCCGCGTTTTTGCCTTTTGACATTTTGCAATTTACGCAGCTGGGAGGCTTCCCCTCCTTGTGCATCTGGCAATCAGCCCTCATGTGGGCTCCTCCGCAGTGACTGCACACCTCCGTCTCATTCTTACAGTGTCGACGGGTGTGTCCATATCCCAGACACATTGTACACTGGACCAGAGGGGATTGGTCCTCTACCCAGACCCTCTGCAGGTCCACGTGTATCCTGCCAGCTGTTGTCAGTGATTGCCATAATTTAGGCGTGACCTGCAGGACCACGTGGCTCTCCAGAGGGTTTCTAGCTTTCTTTCGATATTTTTCCGTGATTTCTAAGTCCCGTTCCTCCAGGTGCGCAGTCACGTTTTTATTCTGGTTTTTTATAGCCCGGGAGATATCCTCTATCGAGTTGCAGGACAGGAGATTTTTCACTCTTACTAAGGGTTTTTTGTTTTGTGTGTCCTTCACTGTCATTTGTTCCCCTAGTTTTTCTTTTAGTTTGTTCCTTTCTTCCTCCGTCCTGCAGCCCATTATCACCTTCCCATCTCTGGCTCTCCTTATGTTTTCCACCTGCCAGCCTTCGTCCTTTGCATTCAGCAGGTGCCGGATGTTTTGCATTGTTTCCTCTGCCGTGTCGGTCGCACTCTTTGGCGCCACAACGACAGAGTGCAGCGTTCGTCTTGGTTTTTGTCGTCCCGGGCCGTCTTTTCCGTGTTGATCCTGACCGAGATTTTCTTTGGTCGCTTCTGCATACGACTTCATTTTGCTTTCCAGTTTGTTTTGCCTTTCTATTTCCTTCTTTTCTTTTTGTTCGAACTCTTTTCTAATCTCGGACAGGATGCTTTCGTTGTTTTTCATTGCCAGATGCTCCATATCTATTCTCAGCTTTTCCAATTTTCTGTTTTCTGTTTCCATTTTCTCTATCTGTTTTTCTAGCCTGTCGTTTGCTTCTGATTTTGTGTCATTTTTATTTTTTGGTGTTCCTTTATTTGGGTTCCTCATTAGTTCCTCTTCGGCCTCCTTAACTATCTGGTACAGCCGCTTTACTGCTGACTGTACCCCTGTTTTTATATCAGTCTTTATATTCCTGGACTCCGCCAGGTGCGCCATTGCCTTAAGGTAACAGTTTTTGGCTTCTTTTTCCCTGGTTTGTGCGGGAGTAGGAGACTTTCCCCCTCCACTCGCACCCACCAGGGGAGCCTCTTTTACTACCTTTGGGGCTTGGCTGGAGGCCTCCTCCCATTTATCAATGCTGCGCCTAATGCCAGGCGCCGATGTCTGGCTTTTGGGTGGTGTGCGGAGACCCAGCATTTTGCCTATTAGGTGTAGTCGGTTTTTTAAAATTTAATTAAGTTCAATAGCTGTTTAGCCTAAGGTCTACTCCCAATAGGGTAGTAGCCGCGTCGATAATATAATAAAATATTTATATACAATTATTGATTATTCTATAACTTAACCTAAGGTCTATCCCCAATAGGGTGATAGCCGAGTCAATAAATAAATAAAAGAATAATTTTTTAAAAAACAGTTTTTTAAATTACTATAAAACTTATCCTAAGGTCTACTCCCAAAAGGGGTAGTAGCCGAGTCAGTAATTTATTTTAAAATTTTCAATCCAGTAATTTCAATTTAATAAATAGCATTAGTCAAAAACAGGATTACAATTCTTTAAAACAATTATTATATACTTAATATTAAGGTCTGTCCCCAAAAGGGTGGCAGCCGTCGGTTTGTCAACTTTTTAAACTTAATCTAAGGTCTGTCCCCAATAGGGTGGCAGCCGCGTCGATAATATAATAAAATATTTATATACAATTATTGATTATTCTATAACTTAACCTAAGGTCTATCCCCAATAGGGTGATAGCCGAGTCAATAAATAAATAAAAGAATAATTTTTTAAAAAACAGTTTTTTAAATTACTATAAAACTTATCCTAAGGTCTACTCCCAAAAGGGGTAGTAGCCGAGTCAGTAATTTATTTTAAAATTTTCAATCCAGTAATTTCAA
This sequence comes from Pieris brassicae, assembly GCF_905147105.1. NCBI lineage: Eukaryota > Metazoa > Arthropoda > Insecta > Lepidoptera > Pieridae > Pieris > Pieris brassicae. The sequence continues at coordinate 50,680 of NW_025576218.1, forward strand.
TTTAATAAATAGCATTAGTCAAAAACAGGATTACAATTCTTTAAAACAATTATTATATACTTAATCTAAGGTCTGTCCCCAATAGGGTGGCAGCCGTCAACTTATCCTAGTTTCGCCGGTTTATCACAGATTTAGAAAAAATTTCCGACTCTATGTAGAGCCGTCTCTACCACCCAGGCCAATCGGGCTGCTTGAGCCCTTTTGTTTGATGTATATCTTTTTTAAATCGGATTAGTAGTTTTTGAGATATAACGCTTTTAAATTATTCAAGATGGCGTACAAAATGGCCGCCAATCCGAATTTCTGTAATAACTTTGCCAATTTTTATCGGAGGAGGTCGCGTTTTTCACTGTTGTGATGAGCGCCCCTCACCCGACCTGATTGGCGAAAAAACCGGGTTGGTAGAGTCGACTCTACTTTTTTTCCAATTTTTAGATATTTATTTAGCGGAGCGAAGTCAGGCCTTCCGAGGGTCGAGAGTCCCGTGAAGATCGGGCAACCCGTTCCGGAGATATGCGATTTTAACTCCCACCAGGGGGGGAGTTTTTTATGTATTTATATAGAATTTAATAATAGGAGCAAGGCTTGTATACATATATACGTATACAAGTCTGCTATCAAAAATCCCGAAAAATGCACCGTTTTTGAGTTACGGGCTGTTAAAGTTTTACCGATTTTGAAAAATTTTGTAAATTTTCGGTATTTTTGCAAATTTTTGATTTTTGAATTTTAAAAACTTTTATAATATAAAGCTAAGCCCCGCAACCAAGACCAGTATATGGATATATATCCATATACTGGGGTGACGTTAAAAAACCCCTATCTCCTACCGTTCCCGAGTTATTCCCTGTTTTTTGTACTGAGTCTTCCCGTCGCCTTTTCTCCGGAACCGCTGAGTTGATTTTTGTTTTCGAAGCGTTGTTCGGTAGAACTCGACGAGAGCTTCTTTTTGGTGTGTCGCACGTTGATGATTTTTCTCGGGAACACCGACCACGTGCCACGTGGTTTTTAGGTTTTTCCCCTTTTTCTTTTTTGTTCCTGGTCGGAAAATTCCCCTCGACCCCTCGTTAAACGCGGCTTTTTGAGCTCTATCTATTAGTGATTTTTAATATTGGGGTCACCGCTTTAGTTTTAAAGTTATGGTATAAAACACTTTGTTTCTGTTAGGTTATGTTGGTTATTTCCCTTTAAAAAATTTTCCCCAAGTCCGATTTTTTCGTGCTATACGTCAATCTTCAAGACTTTTTAAAACACGTCGTTTGACATATAGCACCAGTGGGGGACGACTCTATTTCACCGTCTGGTGGTCACGCCCCTTTTTTGTTTTTTAGAAAAAATTTCCAAACCTTTAGGCCAAAAAATCCAAGTGAGGCATCAATCGAAGCGGCTTGCAGAAACACATATAACGGTGCACAAAATTTCTGGGTCACCGATCTGGTTTGCGCGTCGCACTCACTTTTGTCACCAATTTCTTTATATTTTTAGGTTTTTTGCACTTTTTTGTCACTTTTTTAAATTTTTTGTTATACAATCTTTATATATTTATTCGTTGTCACAAGACGCACAAAATGATGTATAACACTGTTTAATTCGAAACAAAAAACCTATTTTTAGGATTTTTAGACCCGGAGCACTACTGATTTCTGACTAACTCGGACGGCGGTTCAACTGCGACTGGTTAGGTTAGGTTAGGTTAGGTTAGGTTAGGTTAGGTTAGGTTAGGTTTTTTTTTTTTTTTTTTTTTTTCCTACTCAGCCTACTCCCCGGGCGAAGTTTATCCCCGGGCCGTGAAATGTCTAGCTAGATTAAAACACGTAGTAATTTATTTTTATTTCCGAAAACTATTTTAGTTACATTTTTGTTCCTTATCTGTTTTGTACATTGCATACTTATATTCATCAATTATTTATATCTTTACATTTTTACTTTTTTATATAGGTGACGTGTGACAACCGCACGCTGTATCTGGACACGACGCCGAGTGGTGCGGGCATTTCCTTTGATAATCGGTTATTATCCATGGGAAAGCCCCGTCCCCCGGACGTCGCCTTCCGTCGAATGTACTGGCGTGTTACAGTCCTTGTTCCGTCTGCGGACACTTTGTATGATTCTATTACAAAGCTCCTCAAGGTGTGTCCGTAAGTCGTCGCGGGACACGAACTGTGGGAGCTGGTTTTCTACTAATGAGATTCCAGTCTTCTCCCCCACCTCGTGCCTCGCGACCCCAAACATTGGGCAGCTAAGCAGACAGTGCAAGGACGTTTCCGGCGTGGTGCTGTCACACGGACATGACGGGTCTCGCTTTAAATTAAATCTGTTTAGATAACTAGCAAAGGGGCCGTGGCCCGTCATGATATGCACTAGGTTTCTGTTTGGTCTTCTTTGTCTAACGAATTTGTATGCTGATTTTATGTCCGGTAGAAATACCCTGGTCACCAACCCCTGCTCACTATCCGCGTACCTTTGCTGCCACTTTTTGATTGTGTCTGCGCGAATGATCCTTTTAATATAGGATGTCGGACATCTTGCATACTCTGGTTTGGCCTTTAGATGGTTTGCTGCGTTTCTGGCTAGGTCGTCCGCTCTTTCATTCCCGGCGAGACCACAGTGAGCTTTTATCCAGTAAAGTTTTACTTTCTTGTTGCTTTCGTTTGCTCTTATGAGGTTTCGCCTTATCTCCACGATAAGAGGGTGCCATGAATTTCCGCTGACTACCGCCTGTAGCACCGATCTGGAATCCGAGTAGATTGCACAAGTTTTGTCGTTTCCTATTTGCACGTCCTTTGTAGCCACTACCAAAGCAAGCGCCTCCGCTTGGAAGACGGTGCAGTAGGACGATAGCTTTAGTTTTTTCGACTTTATTTCGGCCCCGTTTTTCCAACAGGAAAAAGCGGCGCCGACATCTTTGTCACTCTTGCTGCCGTCCGTGAATATTTGCAGTTGTCCCTCAAAGCTCTTGGCGAGTTTGTCTTCATTTATGATTGATTCGAAGTTTAGTAGTGGCTCTTCGGCGGGGTGTTCCATCTTGCAGTATTCCTCTTTTCTTTCGACCTCTACGTCGTCCGGGAGGCCCTCCCAGTGGCCCCTTTTCGCCATGTATAGGGTGGCTACTTCTATTATCCGGAGGTCCAGTGGGAGGGTTCCGGAAAGCGCCAAAGCTGCATTAAGGGATACAGTTTTGTTTGCCTTGACTATTTTCTGGGTAAAGCCTCTTTGGACTGCGTTAAGTCTTTTACGAACGCAGATTTTTTCGGCTGCCCTGGACCATGCTGCTGCTGCGTATGTAATTATGGGTTCCACCACAGCTGTGTATATTGTGGCAACTATATCGGGATGTAGTCCCCAGGTTTGTTTAGCTGCCCTTGCCATCTGTTTATATAAGTTGGCTGCCTTGATACAAATGTTTGACACATGTTCGCCGAAAGTGAGTTTTTCGTCTATAGTCAGGCCCAAGATTTTTATTTTGTTTGTAAGCCTGATGGCAACTCCGCCCACTGTCAGCCTTGGTGTGTCATATTTGAGCTTGTTGGTAATGATCATTGCCTGGGTCTTGCTTGGTCCAAATTTTAATTTGTTATTTTCGCCCCATTTCCTGGCTAGTTCTAACGCTTTGTTACCCTTTGTATGGACTTCCTCTCCACTGTCACCCTCCACTATCACCAACACGTCGTCAGCAAATGCCTGACAGTATATATTGTTGTCGGACATTTGCTCCAGTATCGGGTCCAGTATGACGTTCCAGAGCAGGGGTCCGCTTATAGATCCTTGCACGCATCCCTTTGTGGTGAATCGTTCGACTTCTTCCCCAGCGTACCGAAGCTTAACTTTACGATCCTGGAGATACTCGTCGTACACTTTTCTTAGGTTAATGGGACATCTTTTTTCGGCAAGGCGCATGCGTATTTTGGGCCACCAGGCATTGTCGAAGGCGCCCTCTATGTCCAGCGAGATGATGAGTGTTATTTGTTTCCCTTTTAGGTTTTTGTGTACTCGATTCATGAGAGTATAGAGGGCGTCCTCGGTACTTCGCTGTGGGATGAAACCATACTGTCTCTTCGACAGCTTTGGCACAAAGTGCCACTTAAGTCTTTCGACCAGCATCTTTTCGTAGATCTTTCCCATTACAGGGAGGAGGCCAATGGGTCTGTAAGATTTTGGTTCTATGTATTTGGTTTTACCGGGTTTTCGTAGAATCACCACTGTCGCCTCCTTCCACGGTCTCGGAAAAGATCCAGTCTCCAGGGCTTTGTTTAGTATTGCTCGGAAGATTTCGGGTTGGCTTGTGATGGCTCTTTGGCAAATGTCTGCTGTGAGACCGTCCCCGCCCGGTGCCTTTTTAGGGTTGAAGCTGTTTACTGCTCTTTTTAATTCGAAGAGTGTAAACGGTGGGTCATGAATATCATTATTGCTCGACCCGTCGTTAACTCTCTCCGCGTCTGCTCGTAAATGTCTCTGTTCTTCTGTGTCCTCTCTTGGTTCGTCCGGGGGGTAGAATGTCTCGGCGAGAAGCGTGGCAGATTCTTTGGGGTCGTGGTGTTTGTCATTTACAACGAGAGGGATATCCTCTGCTCTTCTTGTTGTTTGGTTTAACACTCTGTAAATCCCCTGCCACATTCCCTCTCTTTCCTGCTTTGTACAGAATTTGCGCCAGCTCTCCGTCCTCGCTTCCATGGCCATTTTTTCATACTCCTCTTTTTCTTTTAGGTATTCTTGTACAACTTTGTCCCTACGAGCTTGTGCCGCGCATCTTATGCGTCTTTTCTTCGTTCTGACCATTTTCCTTCTTTTTTCCAGCTCCTCATTCCACCAAGGTAGTGTGTTGGAGGATCTCTTCTTTATCTCTGGAACGGCTTCTTTTGTGGCTACGATCGCTGCTTCAGAGTATTTTGCTACCATTTCCTCTAGCTGTTTCTTGTTGCTTATCTTGTTGATTTCTCCTATGTTTATTTTGGCTTCTTCCAGGAGCTCAGTCAGTCGCCGTTCGAAGAGGAACCAGTTTGCTTTTCTGGTATTGTATTTTCTAGTGGTTCTTTCTATTGTCCTTCCTTTCGATCTTTCGAGCATTACCTTGAACGTGATTGCGTTATGGTCGAAGCTCACCAATCCTTCCTCCACCCTCCAGTCGTCTATTACCGCTAATAGGTCCGTGGTGCATGCGGTGATGTCCACGTGGCTTTTGAACATTTTCCCACCCCTCACAGTGTCGTAAGTTGGTATGTTACTGTTGTTTAGTATTTCAAAGTTCATACTGTGGAGGGTTTCTGCTATGAGGTCGCCTCTGTGGTCGACTATGGGGCTGCACCACCACGGACTTTTTGCATTGACGTCACCGGCCAGAAGTACACTCTTTTTAATCTTGCTGCATATTTTCTGTATCTGGTCTATGTGAGGCTGGACATCTTTGGGTTCTGGCTCAAGATAGAGGGATACCAGGGTGATCTCCCATGCCTCCGTGCGTAGCATCACTACTACCACGTTTGGCGATGTCAATTCCAGAAATTGGATGACCTCAATGTTCTCGTCAAAGACGAAAATCGCAGCCTTTGTCACGGTGGCTCCTGCTTGCTCGTGTTGATATACTCTGACTCCTGACTGTTGCTTAACCCTCCCTTCAGAGCCAGTGTATGGTTCCTGGACGAGAGCAGCAAGTATGCCTCTGTTTTTGGCCTCAATCCTTAATTCGTTTTGGGCCAGTTCCTTTCGTTGGAGGTTTGCCTGGCACATTAAATGGATGTCTTGTTTGCCGTTGGTGCCCTTAGCAGTATGCTACCGTCGCTCTCGCCAGTGCCTCCCATCTCGCTCTCGTAGGGCAGTCGGTATCGAAAGCGTTGTGGTCCGCTTTGATATTTGACGTGGTACAGTTAACGCACATGGTGTCCTGTTTTGTATTTTTGACAGTCCATCTTTTTGTGTTCCTCCCCACAGTGTGCGCAGACCTCTTTGGTGTTTTCACAATATTTTCGCGTGTGACCATATCCTAGGCAGTTTGTGCATTGTATTAATGGTGACTGGTCGTGGACCACCACTCTCTGGAGTTCAACATGCACTCTTCCGGCCTCCACCATTCTTTTCCATATCATAGGGGACACTTGTAGTATAACGTTCTGCAGGTGAGGGTTTCTTGCTGTTCTGCGTCTTTTGACGGTTATTCTTTGTTCCTCCTCTTTGATCCCTGAGAACATTTGCTTGTTCTGCGCCCCTATAAGTTGGATTAAATCCTCGTCAGTGTGGATTTGCAGTACGCCCCTCAACATAACCAGCGGATCCTTATATTTTAAGGTTTCCACTGTTAGTGTTTTGTCCCTTAGCAATCTCTCGGTGAGCTCTTTTATTTGTTCTTCTTCTCGGCACCCCAATATCACTTTCTGATCTTTGGTTTTCCGGATAGTATCCAACCGAAGTCCAGTAGTTTTCGGGTCTACTGTCGAGCGTATCCTTTCGTAGATCTCCGAGTTCGTTTCTTGGCTGTTGGACTTTACTACTAGCTTGTGTGTTTTTGGCTTGTATGTGAGGGGGTGATTTGTGCGGTTCTGGTTGTTACTGGTGGTGAATGGTTGTTGCCTCTGCACTGTGTTGCTGTTTGATGCCACGACGTTAGCATACGTCCGCTCGATTCTTTCCTCGATATTTCGGTCTCTTTCGTCAGTTTTCTCAATTTGAGTTTCTAGGAGCATTTTAATTTCTTTTAGCTCTTGTTCTCCCATCTTTTCTTTAATTTCTTCGAGCTTCCTTGCGTTTTCCTCGACGTGACAGAGAATCTTCTGCCCTCTTTGATCTTCTAGGATGGCGTCTGGTTTTCTTTTATTTTGTTTTATATTATCTTGGAGTAGTTTGCTTATGTCTTCCAGCTTTTTAGTTTCTTTTTCCAGCCGCTTAAGGTGTTCGTCCATTTGATACATTTTGGCTTGCGGTGTGGTGTCTATGTTGTATGTTTTGTTTTTGTCTTTCTCCTTTTCTAGCCCCTCCTCGCTCCCCCGTTCCTTTTCCTTCCTCTTGTCCTTTCCTTCCTTTGTTTGCGAATCGGCCTCTTTGACTAGTTCGTAGAGTCTTTTTACTGCCGAGGTAACCGCTGCCTTTATTTCACCTTTGAGATTTCGGGCGGCGTCAAGCTGAAGGAGAGCGCTCTGCTGCACTGCTGCGGCTTCCGTAAGCCTGTTTTTATATGACTTTTGCTTTTTCAGCCCTTCTGCGCTCTGAGCTATAGCCGCTTCCAGCTCTCCGATGCTTTTTCTCACCGCTGGTATTAAGGTCGGAGTTTGTGGCTGTACAGGGGCCAGTACTTCTCTTTCCTCTCTTTCAATCGCTTGGGGTGTCGGGGTGGTGACCTTTGTTGGAGTACGTATACCGAGCATTTTTGTTATGTTTTATTTTACGTGTTAGTAGGCTGTAGTGTGTCAGTGTTATAATACAATTAATATAATATGTCTTGTATATTTACAAAAGCATATAGTTATAAGTTTGTCGATTTTGATTATATTTATAATTTCGATATATAGGTCTTAAAGCTATAGCCTACTCCCAAAAGGGTTTGCAGACTGTCACAAATGGCACCAGTTATATTGAGGGTCTATCCCCAATAGGGTGATAGCCGAGTCAGTACAATTTGCAATATTTAATAGGAAGGGTCTGTCCCCAAAAGGGGTGGCAGCCGTCAATTTGTCAAATTTTGTAAGTATTATATAACGATTCCCAATAGGGGAAAGTTATGTCGATAGTTTATTGCTTAACTTACTTAACTTGACTTAAAGCTAGTGTCTTTTCCCAAAAGGGGAAAAGGCAGTCGATAAAAATATTTTAATCACAGTCAGGTATATATAGGGCTTTAAGGATTTATTTCGTATCCTCGGGAGGGGCTGGTTCACTTTAGATAAATATTTCGCGCGCTGGATCGTCCGCTGATAGGTGTGTGTCTCCCTACTATTGAGGGGTTAGCATAGGCTAATTCTCCTCCTCGAGAGGAGTTAAAAGAGCCGTCACACTTTGTGTTTTTGTGTGTGTGTGTGTGTGTGTAGGTCGCGGTTGTGTGTGTGTAAACAGGTGCGGTGGTTATCAAATGAATCAACTTTTTGAATGGAGTCGATTGAGCCGTCGCACCTATGTAGTGTTTTGTGGTGGGTGATCAGGCGGACGTGTCCTTAGATGCGGTGCGTTTTTTATATGTATGTATTCCCCTAATTTGTCCAAACTCGCTAAGTATACGTATATTACGTATACAAGGCTGCTGTCAAAATTTGCGAAAAATGCACCGTTTTCGAGATATTTAGAGCCAAAGATTTTTAATATTTCTAAAGTTTTGGAATATTTTGATAAATTTTGAAAATTTCGAATTTAAAAATTTTGAATTTAGATCCTGGTAGGGGCGGACCAGGCGGACAAATGCAATATATTAATGTTTATTAATATATTGGTCTGGCCTTTAAAACGCGAAAAAACCAACCGTTCCCGAGTTATTCCCGATTTTTCAGTAGAAGTCTTCCCGGCGCCAAAACTCCGCGATGCCTTAACCTTTTTTCTTTCTTGAGGCGTCGTTTTGATGGGCTTGATGAGAGCTTTCCGGTGATATGTAGCTTGCTCGGCGGATCGAACGGGATCGGTGACCACGTGCCACGTGGTTTTTATTATTTTTGACTTTAAAAAATATAAATCCTGCTTGTAAAAAATTTTGCGACCCCTCAAACGGTGCAGAATGAAGAGCTGCACCTTTTAATGATTTTTGATTTAGGGGTTGTCGCTTTACTTTTTGTGTTATTATTTATTTTCTATTTTTTGTATAGGTTATATTTTTCTTTTTGCTGCCAAATTTTTTCCACTGAACCAATTTTCAAACTAATTGCATATTTGAATTGGGCTACATAATACGCTTCTGGTGATATGCAACATGTGTGGGGGAAAGTTCGTTTTCCCTGAGCACGTGCCACGTGCTTTTTCTATTTTCCTAAGTTTTCTCCCCTTTTTCCTCAGTCAAAAATTTTGACCCAGGTATCAAAAGATGCGTCTCGATGAGACGCGTATGATCGTATTTTTTAAAGTGGGGGTGTCCGATCTGGTTCCGACGCCGCACGCACTTTAATGTGAAATTTTTTACACTTTTAGTGTTTTTGCACTTTTTTATCACTTTTTTGAACTTTTTTCACGAAATCCTTGATATCACTAAATTCGCCGTCCCGAATTGCACAAGATGACGTATTGCACTTTTTGATATTCGACAAAAAACCTATTTATAGGATTTTTTGAGCCGGAGCGATACTATTTCGTGGCCGATTCTGACGACGGTTCGACTGCGACTGGTTAGGTTAGGTTAGGTTAGGTTAGGTTTTTTTTTTTTTTTTTTTAATTCCCTACTCAGCCTACTCCCCGGGCGAAGTTTATCCCCGGGCCGTGGAATGTCTAGCTAGATTAAAACACGTAGTAATTTATTTTTATTTCCAAAAACTATTTTAGTTACATTTTTGTTCCTTATCTATTTTGTACATTGCATACTTATATTCATCAATTATTTATATCTTTACATTTTTACTTTTTTATATAGGTGACGTGTGACAACCGCACGCTGTATCTGGACACGACGCCGAGTGGTGCGGGCATTTCCTTTGATAATCGGTTATTATCCATGGGAAAGCCCCGTCCCCCGGACGTCGCCTTCCGTCACATGTGCTGGCGTGTTACAGTCCCTGTTCCGTCTGCGGACACTTTGTATAATTCTATCACAAAGCTCCTCAAGGTGTGTCCGTAAGTCGTCGCGGGACACGAACTGTGGGAGCTGGTTTTCTACTAATGAGATTCCAGTCTTCTCCCCCACCTCGTGCCTCGCGACCCCAAACATTGGGCAGCTAAGCAGACAGTGCAAGGACGTTTCCGGCGTGGTGTTGTCACACGGACATGACGGGTCTCGCTTTAAATTAAATCTGTTTAGATAACTAGCAAAGGGGCCGTGGCCCGTCATGATGTGCACTAGGTTTCTGTTTGGTCTTCTTTGTCTAACGAATTTGTATGCTAATTTTATGTCCGGTAGAAATACCCTGGTCACCAACCCCTGCTCACTTTCCGCGTACCTTTGCTGCCACTTTTTGATTGTGTCTGCGCGAATGATCCTTTTAATATAGGATGTCGGACATCTTGCATACTCTGGTTTGGCCTTCAGATGGTTTGCTGCGTTTCTGGCTAGGTCGTCCGCTCTTTCATTCCCGGCGAGACCACAGTGAGCTTTTATCCAGTAAAGTTTTACTTTCTTGTTGCTTTCGTTTGCTCTTCTGAGGTTGCGCCTTATCTCCACGATAAGAGGGTGCCATGAATTTCCGCTGACTACCGCCTGTAGCACCGATCTGGAATCCGAGTAGATTGCACAAGTTTTGTCGTTTCCTATTTGCACGTCCTTTGTAGCCACTACCAAAGCAAGCGCCTCCGCTTGGAAGACGGTGCAGTAGGACGATAGCTTTAGTTTTTTCGACTTTATTTCGGCCCCGTTTTTCCAACAGGAAAAAGCGGCGCCGACATCTTTGTCACTCTTGCTGCCGTCCGTGAATATTTGCAGTTGTCCCTCAAAGCTCTTGGCCAGTTCGTCTTCATTTATGATTGATTCGAAGTTTAGTGGTGGCTCTTCGGCGGGGTGTTCCATCTTGCAGTATTCCTCTTTTCTTTCGACCTCTACGTCGTCCGGGAGGCCCTCCCAGTGGCCCCTTTTCGCCATGTATAGGGTGGCTACTTCTATTATCCGGAGGTCCAGTGGGAGGGTTCCGGAAAGCGCCAAAGCTGCATTAAGGGATACAGTTTTGTTTGCCTTGACTATCTTCTGGGTAAAGCCTCTTTGGACTGCGTTAAGTCTTTTGCGAACGCAGATTTTTTCGGCTGCCCTGGCCCATGCTGCTGCTGCGTATGTTATTATGGGCTCCACCACAGCTGTGTATATTGTGGCAACTATATCGGGATGTAGTCCCCAGGTTTGTTTAGCTGCCCTTGCCATCTGTTTATATAAATTGGCTGCCTTGATACAAATGTTTGACACATGTTCGCCGAAAGTGAGTTTCTCGTCTATAGTCAGGCCCAGGATTTTTATTTTGTTTGTAAGCCTGATGGCAACTCCGCCCACTGTCAGCCTTGGTGTGTCATATTTAAGCTTGTTTGTAATAATCATTGCCTGGGTCTTGCTTGGTCCAAATTTTAATTTGTTATTTTCGCCCCATTTGCTGGCTAGTTCTAACGCTTTGTTACCCTTTGTCTGGACTTCCTCTCCACTGTCACCCTCCACTATCACCAGCACGTCGTCAGCAAATGCCTGACAATATATATTGTTGTCGGACATTTGCTCCAGTATCGGGTCCAGTATGACGTTCCAGAGCAGGGGTCCGCTTATAGATCCTTGCACGCATCCCTTTGTGGTGATTCGTTCGACTTCTTCCCCAGCGTACCGAAGCTTAACTTTACGATCCTGGAGATAGTCGTCGTACACTTTTCTTAGATTAATGGGACATCTTTTTTCGGCAAGGCGCATGCGTATTTTGGGCCACCAGGCATTGTCGAAGGCGCCCTCTATGTCCAGCGAGATGATGAGTGTTATTTGTTTCCCTTTTAGGTTTTTGTGTACTCGATTCATGAGAGTATAGAGGGCGTCCTCGGTACTTCGCTGTGGGATGAAACCATACTGTCTCTTCGACAGCTATGGCACAAGGTGCCACTTAAGTCTTTCGACCAGCATCTTTTCGTAGATCTTTCCCATTACAGGGAGGAGGCCAATGGGTCTGTAAGATTTTGGTTCTGTGTATTTGGTTTTACCGGGTTTCCGTAGAATCACCACTGTCGCCTCCTTCCACGGTCTCGGAAAAGATCCAGTCTCCAGGGCTTTGTTTAGTATTGCTCGGAAGATTTCGGGTTGGCTTGTGATGGCTCTTTGGCAAATATCTGCTGTGAGACCGTCCCCGCCCGGTGCCTTTTTAGGGTTGAAGCTGTTTACTGCTCTTTTTAATTCGAAGAGTGTAAACGGTGGGTCATGAATATCATTATTGCTCGACCCGTCGTTAACTCTCTCCGCGTCTGCTCGTAAACGTCTCTGTTCTTCTGTGTCCTCTCTTGGTTCGTCCGGGGGGTAGAATATCTCGGCGAGAAGCGTGGCAGATTCTTTGGGGTCGTGGTGTTTGTCATTTACAACGAGAGGGATATCCTCTGCTCTTCTTGTTGTTTGGTTTAACACTCTGTAAATCCCCTGCCACATTCCCTCTCTTTCCTGCTTTGTACAGAATTTGCGCCAGCTCTCCGTCCTCGCTTCCATGGCCATTTTTTCATACTCCTCTTTTTCCTTTAGGTATTCTTGTACAACTTTGTCCCTACGAGCTTGTGCCGCGCATCTTATGCGTCTTTTCTTCGTTCTGACCATTTTCCTTCTTTTTTCCAGCTCCTCATTCCACCAAGGTAGTGTATTGGAGGATCTCTTCTTTATCTCTGGAACGGCTTCTTTTGTGGCTACGATCGCTGCTTCAGAGTATTTTGCTACCATTTCCTCTAGCTGTTTCTTGTTGCTTATCTTGTTGATTTCTCCTATGTTTATTTTGGCTTCCTCCAGGAGCTCAGTCAGTCGCCGTTCAAAGAGGAACCAGTTTGCTTTTCTAGTATTGTATTTTCTAGTGGTTCTTTCTATTGTCCTTCCTTTCGATCTTTCGAGCATTACCTTGAACGTGATTGCGTTATGGTCGGAGCTCACCAATCCTTCCTCCACCCTCCAGTCGTCTATTACCGCTAATAGGTCCGTGGTGCATGCGGTGATGTCCACGTGGCTTTTGAACATTTTCCCACCCCTCACAGTGTCGTAAGTTAGTATGTTACTGTTGTTTAGTATTTCAAAGTTCATACTGTGGAGGGTTTCTGCTATGAGGTCGCCTCTGTGGTCGACTATGGGGCTGCACCACCACGGACTTTTTGCATTGACGTCACCGGCCAGAAGTACACTCTTTTTAATCTTGCTGCATATTTTCTGTATCTGGTCTATGTGAGGCTGGACATCTTTGGGTTCTGGCTCAAGATAGAGGGATACCAGGGTGATCTCCCATGCCTCCGTGCGTAGCATCACTACTACCACGTTTGGCGATGTCAATTCCAGAAATTGGATTACCTCAATGTTCTCGTCAAAGACGAAAATCGCAGCCTTTGTCACGGTGGCTCCTGCTTGCTCGTGTTGATATACTCTGACTCCTGACTGTTGCTTAACCCTCCCTTCAGAGCCAGTGTATGGTTCCTGGACGAGAGCAGCAAGTATGCCTCTGTTTTTGGCCTCAATCCTTAATTCGTTTTGGGCCAGTTCCTTTCGTTGGAGGTTTGCCTGGCACATTAAATAGATGTCTTGTTTGCCGTTGGTGCCCTTAGCAGTATGCTACCGTCGCTCTCGCCAGTGCCTCCCATCTCGCTCTCGTAGGACAGTCGGTATCGAAAGCGTTGTGGTCCGCTTTGATATTTGACATGGTACAGTTAACGCACATGGGGGGGTGTCCTGTTTTGTGTTTTTGACAGTCCATCTTTTTGTGTTCCTCCCCACAGTGTGCGCAGACCTCTTTGGTGTTTTCACAATATTTTCGCGTGTGACCATATCCTAGGCAGTTTGTGCATTGTATTAATGGTGACTGGTCGTGGACCACCACTCTCTGGAGTTCAACATGCACTCTTCCGGCCTCCACCATTCTTTTCCATATCATAGGGGACACTTGTAGTATAACGTTCTGCAGGTGAGGGTTTCTTGCTGTTCTGCGTCTTTTGACGGTTATTCTTTGTTCCTCCTCTTTGATCCCTGAGAACATTTGCTTATTCTGCGCCCCTATAAGTTGGATTAAATCCTCGTCAGTGTGGATTTGCAGAACGCCCCTCAACATAACCAGCGGATCCTTATATTTTAGGGTTTCCACTGTTAGTGTTTTGTCCCTTAGCAATCTCTCGGTGAGCTCTTTTATTTGTTCTTCTTCTCGGCACCCCACTATCACTTTCTGATCTTTGGTTTTCCGGATAGTATCCAACCGAAGTCCAGTAGTTTTCGGGTCTACTGTCGAGCGTATCCTTTCGTAGATCTCCGAGTTCGTTTCTTGGCTGTTGGACTTTACTACTAGCTTGTGTGTTTTTGGCTTGTATGTGAGGGGGTGATTTGTGCGGTTCTGGTTGTTACTGGTGGTGAATGGTTGTTGCCTTTGCACTGTGTTGCTGTTTGATGCCACGACGTTAGCATACGTCCGCTCGATTCTTTCCTCGATATTTCGGTCTCTTTCATCAGTTTTCTCAATTTGGGTTTCTAGGAGCATTTTAATTTCTTTTAACTCTTGTTCTCCCATCTTTTCTTTAATTTCTTCGAGCTTCCTTGCGTTTTCCTCGACGTGACAAAGAATCTTCTGCCCTCTTTGATCTTCTAGGATGGCGTCTGGTTTTCTTTTATTTTGTTTTATATTATCCTGGAGTAGTTTGCTTATATCTTCCAGCTTTTTAGTTTCTTTTTCCAGCCGCTTAAGGTGTTCGTCCATTTGATACATTTTGGCTTGCGGTGTGGTGTCTATGTTGTATGTTTTGTTTTTGTCTTTCTCCTTTTCTAGCGCCTCCTCGCTCCCCCTTTCCTTTTCCTTCCTCTTATCCTTTCCTTCCTTTGTTTGCGAATCGGCCTCTTTGACTAGTTCGTAGAGTCTTTTTACTGCCGAGGTAACCGCTGCCTTTATTTCGCCTTTGAGATTTCGGGCGGCGTCAAGCTGAAGGAGAGCGCTCTGCTGCACTGCAGCGGCTTCAGTAAGTCTGTTTTTATATTGCTTTTGCTTTTTCAGCCCTTCTGCGCTCTGAGCTATAGCCGCTTCCAGCTCTCCGATGCTTTTTCTCACCGCTGGTGTTAAGGTAGGAGTTTGTGGCTGTACAGGGGCCAGTCCTTCTCTTTCCTCTCTTTCAATCGCTTGGGGTGTCGGGGTGGTGACCTTTGTTGGAGTACGTATACCGAACATTTTTGTTATGTTTTATTTTACGTGTTTGTAGGCTGTAGTGTGTCAGTGTTATAATACAATTAATATAATATGTTTTGTATATTTACAAAAGCATGTAGTTATAATTTTGTCGATTTTGATAATATTTATAATTTCAATATATAGGTCTTAAAGCTATGGCCTACTCCCAAAAGGGTTTGCAGACTGTCACAAATGGCACCAGTTATATTAAGGGTCTATCCCCAATAGGGTGATAGCCGAGTCAGTAAATAAAGAAGAATAGTTTTTAAAACAGTTTTTAAAATACTATATAAAACTTACCCTAAGGTCTACTCCCAAAAGGGGTAGTAGCCGAGTCAGTAAATTGTTTTAAAATTTTCAGTACAGTAATTTCAATTTAATAAATAGCATTTGTCAAAAACAGGATTACAATTCTTTAAAACAATTATTATATACTTAATATTAAGGTCTGTCCCCAAAAGGGTGGCAGCCGTCGGTTTGTCAACTTTTTTAAACTTAAACTAAGGTCTGTCCCCAATAGGGTGGCAGCCGTCAACTTCTGCTAGTTTCGTCGGTTTATCACAGATTTAAAAAAATTTCCGACTCTATGTAGAGCCGTCTCTACCACCCAGGCCAATCAGGCTGCTTGAGCCCTTTTGTTTGATGTATATCTTTTGTAAATCGGATTAGTAGTTTTTGAGATATAACGCTTTTAAGTTATTCAAGATGGCGTACAAAATGGCCGCCAATCCGAGTTTCTGTAATAACTTTGCCAATTTTTATCGGAGGAGGTCGCGGTTTTCACTGTTGTGATGAGCGCCCCTCACCCGACCTGATTGGTAGTGGTAAAAAACCGGGTTGGTAGAGTCGACTCTACTTTTTTACAATTTTTAGATATTTATTTAGCGGAGCGAAGTCAGGCCTTCCGAGGGTCGAGAGTCCCGTGAAGATCGGGCAACCCGTTCCGGAGATATGCGATTTTAACTCCCACCAGGGGGGGAGTTTTTTATGTATTTATATAGAATTTGATAATAGGAGCAAGGCTTACGTATATACGTATACAAGTCTGCTATCAAAAATCCCGAAAAATGCACCGTTTTTGAGTTACGGGCTGTTAAAGTTTTACCGATTTTGAAAAATTTTGTAAATTTTCGTTATTTTTGCAAATTTTTGATTTTTGAATTTTAAAAACTTTTATAATATAAAGCTAAGCCCCGCAACCAAGACTAGTATATGGATACATATCCATATACTGGGGTGACGTTAAAAAACCCCTATCTCCTACCGTTCCCGAGTTATTCCCTGTTTTTTGTACTGAGTCTTCCCGTCGCCTTTTCTCCGGAACCGCTGAGTCGATTTTTGTTTTCGAAGCGTTGTTCGGTAGAACTCGACGAGAGCTTCTTTTTAGTGTGTCGCACGTTGATGATTTAGCTCGGGAACACCGACCACGTGCCACGTGGTTTTTAGGTTTTTCCCCTTTTTCTTTTTTGTTCCTGGTCGGAAAATTCACCTCGACCCCTTGTTAAACGCAACTTTTTGAGCTCTATCTATTGGTGATTTTTATTGTTGGGGTCACCGCTTTAGTTTTAAAGTTATGGTATAAAACACTTAGTTTCTGTTAGGTTATGTTGGTTATTTCCCTTTAAAAATTTTCCCCCAAGTCCGATTTTTTCGTGCTATACGTCAATCTTCTAGACTTTTTAAGACACGTCGTTTGACATATAGCACCAGTGGGGGACGGCTCTATTTCACCTTCTGGTGGTCACGCCCCTTTTTTGTTTTTTAGAAATTTTTTCCAAACCTTTAAGCCAAAAAATCCGAGTGAGGCATCAATCGAAGCAGCTTTCAGAGGCGCATCAAACGGTGCACAAAAATTGTCGGGTCACCGATCTGGTTTGCGCGTCGCACTCACTTTTGTCACCAAATTCTTTCAATTTTTAGGTTTTTTGCACTTTTTTGTCACTTTTTTAAATTTTTTGTTACAAAAACTTTACATTATAAGATTCGTCGTCAGAAGACGCACAAAATGATGTGTAACACTGTTTAATTGGAAACAAAAAACCTATTTTTAGGATTTTTAGACCCGGAGCACTACTGATTTCTGACCAACTCGGACGGCGGTTCAACTGGTTAGGTTAGGTTAGGTTAGGTTAGGTTAGGTTAGGTTAGGTTAGGTTAGGTTAGGTTAGGTTAGGTTAGGTTAGGTTAGGTTAGGTTAGGTTAGGTTAGGTTTTTTTTTTTTTTTTTTTTTTTTTTATAACACCTAATAGGCCTACCTTCCCCGGCTACTTTATCGCCGGGGGCGTTGTCTAAGCTAAACTTCCCTCTTTTCTGTCATTCATCCTCACAATAATTTACACACAACTCAATTTTTATTAGGATTTAAATACAGATTTTCACAGACTTTGCTTAACCTACTTATATCTAATTTCTTACTCTCTAATGTCTTGCAGTCCTTTCTATGGCGAGACGTGGCCCGCGAGGCGGGCGGATTTAACTTGTCCGTGAGTATTCTCATAATACCCATTAGCAAGTGGGCGCCGGCCGCCTCGCGGTCCCCGCCCTGGCTTTACTTTTATTGAACCTGACTGTTCGTCTAGTAATTTTTTGGCAAAAAGCCTCCAGGTGCGTCCTGTGACAAGCTAGCATGTCGGGCAGTCCCTGGAGACTAAGCGACATGCCAGTCATTTGTTCCAGGTCGCACCTGGAGGAGGCAAAAATCGGGCACTCCGTTAGTAGGTGAGGGATGGTTTGTTCCACCCCTCTATCGCATTCGCATTCTGGCGATTCTTTCAGTTTGAAACGACACAGGTACCCAGCAAAGGGCCCATGGCCTGTGAGTACCTGTGTCATTTCAGGACTGAATCTTCTTTCTCTTATATTTTTGTGTGCCTCAGTGATGTTGCTGAAGAACAGTTTCGTTGTTCCTCCATTTACTCCCTCTCTGTACCGCCGGTCCCACTCTTCTAGCGTCTTCCTTCTCACTTCCTTCTTGATGTGCGATAGGGGGTACTCCACGTGGACTGCTTTGACCTTTGAGGTATCCGCCGCGGCCCTCGCGAGTTCGTCCGCCCTCTCATTCCCCTCTGTGCCGACGTGCGCCTTCACCCAGTGGAGTTTTATGTTTTGGCCGTTTCTTCGGCTCTCCACTAGGTGTCGGCGGATCTCGACGACTCGGGGATTTCGAGAGCGTCCGCCCGCGATGGCCTCGAGCGAGGACCTCGAGTCGCTGCAGATGTTCACGTTAGTACCCCCCATCGCCGCCTCCCCTATTGCACCAACGAGAGCTGCCAGCTCTGCTTGATAGACGGTGCAGTAGGGGGCCATCTTGATCTTCTTCCACTTTGTCTCTTTGCCGTTCTCCCATTTTGTCCAGGCGGCTCCCACTCCTCGCTCCGTCTTGCTTCCGTCCGTATATATAGATATGGTTGTGTCGTCGTTTTGTAATTGGCCGGGGTCATTGGTGATGGCGAAGCTTATCTCCGGTTTTTCCGCGGGATAGGGTTCTTCTATTGCAGGTACGGCTCGCTCAATCCGGTCTCCTTCGCGTAAGAACGGAGACGACCCCCTCCTGGCCTCAAACATTGCGGCGGCTTCTTCCACCCTGAGGTCGAGGGGCAGTATCCCCGCCAATAGCGTCGCGGAATTTAGCGATGCCGTCCTATATGTCTTTGCAATTTTTTGTGCAAATGCCCTCTGCACCGTCTCCAGCTTTTTCCTTGTGCACAGTTTCTTAACTGTCGGTGCCCAGGCTGCCGACGCGTATGTAATTATCGGCTCTATGACGGCTTGGTATACCTGGTGTACCATGTCTCCCGTCATTCCCCATTCCAGCTTCGCCATTCTTGCTACTTTTTTATGTATATCTGCCGCTTTCCTCGTGACATTTTGCACGTGCTTGTTAAACGTTAGCCCTTCGTCTATAGTCAATCCCAATAGTTTAATTTCCTTCTCTATGACAATATTCTGTCCATTCATTCTAATTTTTGGGGTATCGAACTTCAACCTTCGCGTCAGGACCATTGCTTTGGTTTTTTGTGGCGCGAAGTTGAGCTTATTCTCGATACCCCACTTCCTCACATACTCGAGGGCAACGTTTGCTCGGTTCTCGATGGAGTGCGTGTCCGTTCCGCTGAACATCAGCACCACATCGTCTGCGAAAGCCTGTGCGTATGTCCCATCTTCTTCTAATTCGACCAGTAGTGGGTCGAGCAAGATGTTCCAGAAAGTGGGGCCGCTAATCGAGCCTTGGATGCATCCCTTTTCCGGTTGCCTCACATGCTCTCTGTTTGCGTAGCGGACCACCACTCTCCTGCCTTTGAAGTAGTCTTCCACTACCAGCCTTAGTTGCTTGGGACAGTCTTTCTTCGCCAGTTGGTACTTGATCGCTGGCCACCAAGCGTTGTCGAAAGCCCCCTCGATATCCAGCGACACCATCAACACTATTTCTTTGTTTTTTATGTGGCTCCTCGCTTTGGTCAAGATATCGAAGAGGGCATCTTCCGTGCTTTTTCCCGGCATAAAGCCATACTGCCTCCTGCTCATCCTGGGGAGTAGGCTGTGTCTGATTCTGTTTATCATCACCTTTTCTAGTATCTTCCCCATGACTGGCAGGAGGCCTATTGGACGGTATGACTTGGCGGCCGCGTAGTCCTCCTTTCCTGGCTTCCTCAGTACCACTATCGTGCATTCCTTCCATAGATCAGGGAAGCATCCCACTTCGAGGCATTTATTGAAGATGGCCAGGGGAACCTCCGGGTTCGCCGTGATAGCTGCGCAGCAGATATCGGCGGTGAGTCCGTCAGCCCCCGGGGCCTTCCTCGGGTTGAAGCTTCGAGCAGTGCCGATGAGCTCCGCCATTGTGATTGGCACTTCATCAGCACTACTTTCCCGCAGGCTGCTGGTCATTTCCTCGACTATTTTTCTTGTTAATCGATGGATATCATTATCCATCTCATAATTGTCTGGCGGGAAGAATTTTTGGGCCAGCAGCTGCACGGATTGTTCTGAATTCAACGAAATGCCCTTCTCTATCAGCGTGGTGTCCTCCCTGATCCCTTCCGCCTTCCTTATTATTTTATATATCCTGTCCCATAAGCTTTCCCCTTCTCGCTTCGTGCAAAGTTTTTTCCACCCTTCCTTCTGGGCCCTCTCGATCTCCTCTTCATATGTCTTTTTCGCCTCCAGGTAGGCGGTTATTACGCACTCTCTCCTCCTGGGAGCTGCGTATGAGATCCTTTTCTTTTTCCTTGTCATATCTTTCTTAAGGGCCTCTATTTCCTTGTTCCACCAGGGTGGTTCGAAGCGTTTCCTTTTTTGTTTATATTTGGGGATATGTTTTTCAGCGGCTTTTATAATTGATTTCATGTAGCTCATTACTAAGTTGTTGACCCCGGCTTTTGTGTTCTGTCCTTGAATGGTTTCTGTGCTTATGCCATGTCCCCTTACATTGTTCTTGAATTCCTCCCAGTCTGCTTTTTTCGTATTGTATTTGCGGGTCGTTTTTGGTAGTGTGTGCGTTTGGGGTTTTTGAAGGGCTGTATTCACAAAAATTGTGTTGTGGTCTGAACTGGTAATCGAAGTATCAACCCACCATCTTGTTACCTTGCTGAGGAGAGCCGTTGTGCATACGGTGATATCGACTGCACTCGTGTATCTACGGCCCCCTCGCACGGTGTCGAAGGTGGGTGTGTTGCCACAATTTAGGATGCTCAGCCCTTCCTCATCAAGGAACCCTCGTAATTCCTTTCCTCGTGCGTCTTCGTTTCGGCTCCCCCACCACTCACTCCATGCGTTCACGTCCCCTCCAATTAGCACCATCTTGGTTTTTAGCTTTTTCGTGACGCTTCCTAGTTGTTCGAGGTATGGTTCGATGGGTTCATCGCCTTCAAAGTACACAGAAATTACCCCTATTTCCCACTGGTCCGTTCTCAGGACGGCAGCCACTATGTTTTCCGTGATTAGTGTCTTGTCTTGTATGACTTCGATGTGTTCGTCGAAAACAAGTATCGCCGCCTTCACCGGTTTCTTTTCTGTGGGTACGCACTGCACTACTCTGTACACAGGGCTTTCTGCCATCTGTTTACTGGCCCCTGTGTACGGTTCTTGGAGTAGTGCTATCTTTACGTTTCTACCGCCCGCTTCTTTTACAAACTCCTGGATTGCGATTCTCTTTTTTCTTAGGTTCGCTTGTGCCAGGAGAAAGCCGGTATTTTCATTTGTGCCCTCGGCTTTTTAGCAATACGCGTAACTTTGCCTTGCCGCTTTGTCCCATCCCTGCCGGGTTGGACAGCTCTGGCTGAAGGCTCCGTGCTCCGCGTTTTTGCCTTTTACTGTTTTACAATTAACGCAGCTGGGAGGCTTCCCCTCCTTGTGCATCTGGCAATCAGCCCTCATGTGGGCTCCTCCGCAGTGACTGCACACCTCTGTCTCATTCTTACAGTGTCGACGGGTGTGTCCATATCCCAGACACATTGTACACTGGACCAGAGGGGATTGGTCCTCTACCCAGACCCTCTGCAGGTCCACGTGTATCCTGCCAGCTGTTGTCAGTGATTGCCATAATTAAGGCGTGACCTGCAGGACCACGTGGCTCTCCAGAGGGTTTCTAGCTTTCTTTCGATATTTTTCCGTGATTTCTAAGTCCCGTTCCTCCAGGTGCGCAGTCACGTTTTTATTCTGGTTTTTTATGGCCCGGGAGATATCCTCTATCGAGTTGCAGGACAGGAGATTTTTCACTCTTACTAAGGGTTTTTTGTTTTGTGTGTCCTTCACTGTCATTTGTTCCCCTAGTTTTTCTTTTAGTTTGTTCCTTTCTTCCTCCGTCCTGCAGCCCATTATCACCTTCCCATCTCTGGCTCTCCTTATGTTTTCCACCTGCCAGCCTTCGTCCTTTGCATTCAGCAGGTGCCGGATGTTTTGCATTGTTTCCTCTGCCGTGTCGGTCGCACTCTTTGGCGCCACAACGACAGAGTGCAGCGTTCGTCTTGGTTTTTGTCGTCCCGGGCCGTCTTTTCCGTGTTGATCCTGACCGAGATTTTCTTTGGTCGCTTCTGCATACGACTTCATTTTGCTTTCCAGTTTGTTTTGCCTTTCTATTTCCTTCTTTTCTTTTTGTTCGAACTCTTTTCTAATCTCGGACAGGATGCTTTCGTTGTTTTTCATTGCCAGATGCTCCATATGGTTAGGTTAGGTTAGGTTTTTTTTTTTTTTTTTTTTTTTTTTTTTTTTTTTTTTTTTTTTTTTTTCCTACTCAGCCTACTCCCCGGGCGAAGTTTATCCCCGGGCCGTGGAATGTCTAGCTAGATTAAAAACACGTAGTAATTTATTTTTATTTCCAAAAACTATTTTAGTTACATTTTTGTTCCTTATCTATTTTGTACATTGCATACTTATATTCATCAATTATTTATATCTTTACATTTTTACTTTTTTTATATAGGTGACGTGTGACAACCGCACGCTGTATCTGGACACGACGCCGAGTGGTGCGGGCATTTCCTTTGATAATCGGTTATTATCCATGGGAAAGCCCCGTCCCCCGGACGTCGCCTTCCGTCACATGTGCTGGCGTGTTACAGTCCCTGTTCCGTCTGCGGACACTTTGTATAATTCTATCACAAAGCTCCTCAAGGTGTGTCCGTAAGTCGTCGCGGGACACGAACTGTGGGAGCTGGTTTTCTACTAATGAGATTCCAGTCTTCTCCCCCACCTCGTGCCTCGCGACCCCAAACATTGGGCAGCTAAGCAGACAGTGCAAGGACGTTTCCGGCGTGGTGGTTAGGTTAGGTTAGGTTAGGTTAGGTTAGGTTAGGTTAGGTTAGGTTAGGTTAGGTTAGGTTAGGTTAGGTTAGGTTAGGTTAGGTTAGGTTAGGTTAGGTTAGGTTAGGTTAGGTTAGGTTAGGTTAGGTTAGGTTAGGTTTAGGTTAGGTTAGGTTAGGTTAGGTTAGGTTAGGTTAGGTTAGGTTAGGTTAGGTTAGGTTAGGTTAGGTTAGGTTAGGTTAGGTTAGGTTAGGTTAGGTTAGGTTAGGTTAGGTTAGGTTAGGTTAGGTTAGGTTAGGTTTAGGTTAGGTTAGGTTAGGTTAGGTTAGTTAGGTTAGGTTAGGTTAGGTAGTTAGGTTAGGTTAGGTTAGGTTAGGTTAGGTTAGGTTAGGTTAGGTTAGGTTAGGTTAGGTTAGGTTAGGTTAGTTAGGTTTTTTTTTTTTTTTTTTTTTTTTTTTTTTTTTTTTTTTTTTTTT
>NW_025576219.1:0-25000 GCF_905147105.1 Pieris brassicae
TATCCTAAATTGTGGCAACACACCCACCTTCGACACCGTACGAGGGGGCCGTAGATACACGAGTGCAGTCGATATCACCGTATGCACAACGGCTCTCCTCAGCAAGGTAACAAGATGGTGGGTTGATACTTCGATTACCAGTTCAGACCACAACACAATTTTTGTGACTACAGCCCTTCAAAAACCCCAAACGCACACACTACCAAAAACGACCCGCAAATACAATACGAAAAAAGCAGACTGGGAGGAATTCAAGAACAATGTAAGTGGACATGGCATAAGCACAGAAACCATTCAAGGACAGAACACAAAAGCCGGGGTCAACAATTTAGTAATGAGCTACATGAAATCAATTATAAAAGCCGCTGAAAAATATATCCCCAAATATAAACAAAAAAGGAAACGCTTCGAACCACCCTGGTGGAACAAGGAAATAGAGGCCCTTAAGAAAGATATGACAAGGAAAAAGAAAAGGATCTCATACGCAGCTCCCAGGAGGAGAGAGTGCGTAATAACCGCCTACCTGGAGGCGAAAAAGACATATGAAGAGGAGATCGAGAGGGCCCAGAAGGAAGGGTGGAAAAAACTTTGCACGAAGCGAGAAGGGGAAAGCTTATGGGACAGGATATATAAAATAATAAGGAAGGCGGAAGGGATCAGGGAGGACACCACGCTGATAGAGAAGGGCATTTCGTTGAACTCAGAACAATCCGTGCAGCTGCTGGCCCAGAAATTCTTCCCGCCAGACAATTATGAGCTGGATAATGATATCCATCGATTAACAAGAAAAACAGTCGAGGAAATGACCAGCAGCCTGCGGGAAAGTAGTGCTGATGAAGTGCCAATCACAATGGCGGAGCTCATCGGCACTGCTCGAAGCTTCAACCCGAGGAAGGCCCCGGGGGCTGACGGACTCACCGCCGATATCTGCTGTGCAGCTATCACGGCGAACCCGGAGGTTCCCCTGGCCATCTTCAATAAATGCCTCGAAGTGGGATGCTTCCCTGATCTATGGAAGGAATGCACGATAGTGGTACTGAGGAAGCCAGGAAAGGAGGACTACGCGGCCGCCAAGTCATACCGTCCAATAGGCCTCCTGCCAGTCATGGGGAAGATACTAGAAAAGGTGATGATAAACAGAATCAGACACAGCCTACTCCCCAGGATGAGCAGGAGGCAGTATGGCTTTATGCCGGGAAAAAGCACGGAAGATGCCCTCTTCGATATCTTGACCAAAGCGAGGAGCCACATAAAAAACAAAGAAATAGTGCTGATGGTGTCGCTGGATATCGAGGGGGCTTTCGACAACGCTTGGTGGCCAGCGATCAAGTACCAACTGGCGAAGAAAGACTGTCCCAAGCAACTAAGGCTGGTAGTGGAAGACTACTTTAAAGGCAGGAGAGTGGTGGTCCGCTACGCAAACAGAGAGCATGTGAGGCAACCGGAAAAGGGATGCATCCAAGGCTCGATTAGCGGCCCCACTTTCTGGAACATCTTGCTCGACCCACTACTGGTCGAATTAGAAGAAGATGGGACATACGCACAGGCTTTCGCAGACGATGTGGTGCTGATGTTCAGCGGAACGGACACGCACTCCATCGAGAACCGAGCAAACGTTGCCCTCGAGTATGTGAGGAAGTGGGGTATCGAGAATAAGCTCAACTTCGCGCCACAAAAAACCAAAGCAATGGTCCTGACGCGAAGGTTGAAGTTCGATACCCCAAAAATTAGAATGAATGGACAGGATATTGTCATAGAGAAGGAAATTAAACTATTGGGATTGACTATAGACGAAGGGCTAACGTTTAACAAGCACGTGCAAAATGTCACGAGGAAAGCGGCAGATATACATAAAAAAGTAGCAAGAATGGCGAAGCTGGAATGGGGAATGACGGGAGACATGGTACACCAGGTATACCAAGCCGTCATAGAGCCGATAATTACATACGCGTCGGCAGCCTGGGCACCGACAGTTAAGAAACTGTGCACAAGGAAAAAGCTGGAGACGGTGCAGAGGGCTTTTGCACAAAAAATTGCAAAGACATATAGGACGGCATCGCTAAATTCCGCGACGCTATTGGCGGGGATACTGCCCCTCGACCTCAGGGTGGAAGAAGCCGCCGCAATGTTTGAGGCCAGGAGGGGGTCGTCTCCGTTCTTACGCGAAGGAGACCGGATTGAGCGAGCCGTACCTGCAATAGAAGAACCCCATCCCGCGGAAAAACCGGAGATAAGCTTCGCCATCACCAATGACCCCGGCCAATTACAAAACGACGACACAACCATATCTATATATACGGACGGAAGCAAGACGGAGCGAGGAGTGGGAGCCGCCTGGTCAAAATGGGAAAATGGCAAAGAGATTAAATGGAAAAAGATAAAGATGGCCCCCTACTGCACTGTCTATCAAGCAGAGCTGGCAGCTCTCGTTGGTGCAATAGGGGAGGCGGCGATGGGGGGTACTAACGTGAACATCTGCAGCGACTCGAGGTCCTCGCTCGAGGCCATCGCGGGCGGACGCTCTCGAAATCCCCGAGTCGTCGAGATCCGCCGACACCTAGTGGAGAGCCGAAGAAACGGCCAAAATATAAAACTCCACTGGGTGAAGGCGCACGTCGGCACAGAGGGGAATGAGAGGGCGGACGAACTTGCGAGGGCCGCGGCGGATACCTCAAAGGTCAAAGCAGTCCACGTGGAGTACCCCCTATCGCACATCAAGAAGGAAGTGAGAAGGAAGACGCTAGAAGAGTGGGACCGGCGGTACAGAGAGGGAGTAAATGGAGGAACAACGAAACTGTTCTTCAGCAACATCACTGAGGCACACAAAAATATAAGAGAAAGAAGATTCAGTCCTGAGATGACACAGGTACTCACAGGCCATGGGCCCTTTGCTGGGTACCTGTGTCGTTTCAAACTGAAAGAATCGCCAGAATGCGAATGCGACAGAGGGGTGGAACAAACCATCCCTCACCTACTAACGGAGTGCCCGATTTTTGCCTCCTCCAGGTGCGACCTGGAACAAATGACTGGCATGTCGCTTAGTCTCCAGGGACTGCCCGACATGCTAGCTTGTCACAGGACGCACCTGGAGGCTTTTTGCCAAAAAATTACTAGACGAACAGTCAGGTTCAATAAAAGTAAAGCCAGGGCGGGGACCGCGAGGCGGCCGGCGCCCACTTGCTAATGGGTATTATGAGAATACTCACGGACAAGTGAAATCCGCCCGCCTCGCGGGCCACGTCTCGCCATAGAAAGGACTGCAAGACATTAGAGAGTAAGAAATTAGATATAAGTAGGTTAAGCAAAGTCTGTGAAAATCTGTATTTAAATCCTAATAAAAATTGAGTTGTGTGTAAATTATTGTGAGGATGAATGACAGAAAAGAGGGAAGTTTAGCTTAGACAACGCCCCCGGCGATAAAGTAGCCGGGGAAGGTAGGCCTATTAGGTGTTATTAAAAAAAAAAAAAAAAAAAAAAAAAACCTAACCTAACCTAACCTAACCTAACCTAACCTAACCTAACCTAACCTAACCTAACCTAACCTAACCTAACCTAACCTAACCTAACCTAACCTAACCTAACCTAACCTAACCTAACCTAACCTAACCTAACCTAACCTAACCTAACCTAACCTAACCTAACCTAACCTAACCTAACCTAACCTAACCTAACCTAACCTAACCTAACCTAACCTAACCTAACCTAACCTAACCTAACCTAACCTAACCTAACCTAACCTAACCTAACCTAACCTAACCTAACCTAACCTAACCTAACCTAACCTAACCTAACCTAACCTAACCTAACCTAACCTAACCTAACCTAACCTAACCTAACCTAACCTAACCTAACCTAACCTAACCTAACCTAACCTAACCTAACCTAACCTAACCTAACCTAACCTAACCTAACCTAACCTAACCTAACCTAACCTAACCTAACCTAACCTAACCTAACCTAACCTAACCTAACCTAACCTAACCTAACCTAACCTAACCTAACCTAACCTAACCTAACCTAACCTAACCTAACCTAACCTAACCTAACCTAACCTAACCTAACCTAACCTAACCTAACCTAACCTAACCTAACCTAACCTAACCTAACCTAACCTAACCTAACCTAACCTAACCTAACCTAACCTAACCTAACCTAACCTAACCTAACCTAACCTAACCTAACCTAACCTAACCTAACCTAACCTAACCTAACCTAACCTAACCTAACCTAACCTAACCTAACCTAACCTAACCTAACCTAACCTAACCTAACCTAACCTAACCTAACCTAACCTAACCTAACCTAACCTAACCTAACCTAACCTAACCTAACCTAACCTAACCTAACCTAACCTAACCTAACCTAACCTAACCTAACCTAACCTAACCTAACCTAACCTAACCTAACCTAACCTAACCTAACCTAACCTAACCTAACCTAACCTAACCTAACCTAACCTAACCTAACCTAACCTAACCTAACCTAACCTAACCTAACCTAACCAGTCGCAGTTGAACCGCCGTCCGAGTTGGTCAGAAATCAGTAGTGCTCCGGGTCTAAAAATCCTAAAAATAGGTTTTTTGTTTCTAATTAAACAGTGTTATACATCATTTTGTGCGTCTTGTGACGACGAATCTAAATATATAAGGATTGTGTAACAAAAAATTTAAAAAAGTGACAAAAAAGTGCAAAAAACCTAAAAATATAAAGAAATTGGTGACAAAAGTGAGTGCGACGCGCAAACCAGATCGGTGACCCGAAAATTTTTGTGCACCGTTTGATGCGCCTCTGAAAGCTGCTTCGATCGATGCCTCACTCGGATTTTTTGGCTTAAAGGTTTGGGAAAAATTTCTTAAAAACAAAAAAGGGGCGTGACCACCAGACGGTGAAATAGAGCCGTCCCCCACTGGTGCTATATGTCAAACGACGTGTTTTAAAAAGTCTTGAAGATTGACGTATAGCACGAAAAAATCGGACTTGGGGAAAAATTTTTAAAGGGAAATAACCAACATAACCTAACAAAAACAAAGTATTTCATACCATAACTTTAAAACTAAAGCGGCGACCCCAACAATAAAAATCACTAATAGATAGAGCTCAAAAAGCCGCGTTTAACGAGGGGTCGAGGGGAATTTTCCGACCAGGAACAAAAAAGAAAAAAGGGAAAAACCTAAAAACCACGTGGCACGTGGTCGGTGTTCCCGAGGGAAATCAACAACGTGCGACACACTAAAAAGAAGCTCTCGTCGAGTTCTACCGAACAACGCTTTAAAAGCAAAAATCGACTCAGCGGTTCCGGAGAAAAGGCGACGGGAAGACTCAGGACAAAAAACAGGGAATAACTCGGGAACGGTAGGAGATAGGGGTTTTTTAACGTCACCCCGGTATATGGATATATATCCATATACTGGTCTTGGTTGCGGGGCTTAGCTTTATATTATAAAAGTTTTTAAAATTCAAAAATCAAAAATTTGCAAAAATACCGAAAATTTACAAAATTTTTCAAAATCGGTAAAACTTTAACAGCCCGTAACTCAAAAACGGTGCATTTTTCGGGATTTTTGACAGCAGACTTGTATACGTATATACGTATACAAGCCTTGCTCCTATTATTAAATTCTATATAAATACATAAAAAACTCCCCCCCTGGTGGGAGTTACCCCCCAACCTCCCCCCCTCTCGCCGTTTTCGAGTTGTCCTCAAAAATAGTTGTAAGTAGCATAAGATATTAGGATAAGACATCACTGCGGGGCATTGTCGGCTCAAACAATTCAGCAGATTTTAAGAAATCCCACTTTTATTAAAAAGTTTTATAGAATTACCCATCCCCACCCTTTTTTATAAAACCGTATTGATTGCTCTAAATAGAAAATTGTTAGGGCAACACGAGGAAGAAAACCGCGTCGAGATCGGAGCAAGGACACCGAAACTACGATAAATTCTTCTTTTTGGCGGCCATTTTGTCCGCCATCTTGAAAAACCTAAAATAGCATATCTCCGGAACGGGTTGCCCGATCTTCACGGGACTCTCGACCCTCGAAAGGCCTGACTTCGCTCAGCTAAATAAATATCCAAAAATTGTAAAAAAGTAGAGTCGACTCTACCAACCCGGTTTTTTCGCCAATCAGGTCGGGTGAGGGGCGCTCATCACAACAGTGAAAACCGCGGCCTCCTCCGATAAAAATTGGCAAAGTTATTACAGAAATTCGGATTGACGGCCATTTTGTACGCCATCTTGAATAATTTAAAAGCGTTATATCTCAAAAACTACTAATCCGATTTACAAAAGATATACATCAAACAAAAGGGCTCAAGCAGCCCGATTGGCCTGGGTGGTAGAGACGGCTCTACATAGAGTCGGAAAATTTTTCTAAATCTGTGATAAACCGACGAAACTAGGATAAGTTGACGGCTGCCACCCTATTGGGGACAGACCTTAGATTAAGTTTAAAAAGTTGACAAACCGACGGCTGCCACCCTTTTGGGGACAGACCTTAATATTAAGTATATAATAATTGTTTTAAAGAATTGTAATCCTGTTTTTGACTAATTCTATTTATTAAATTGAAATTACTGGATTGAAAATTTTAAAATAAATTACTGACTCGGCTACTACCCCTTTTGGGAGTAGACCTTAGGATAAGTTTTATAGTAATTTAAAAAACTGTTTTTTAAAAAATTATTCTTCTTATTTATTTATTGACTCGGCTATCACCCTATTGGGGATAGACCTTAGGTTAAGTTATAGAATAATCAATAATTGTATATAAATATTTTATTATATTATCGACGCGGCTACTACCCTATTGGGAGTAGACCTTAGGCTAAACAGCTATTGAACTTAATTAAATTTTAAAAAACCGACTACACCTAATAGGCAAAATGCTGGGTCTCCGCACACCACCCAAAAGCCAGACATCGGCGCCTGGCATTAGGCGCAGCATTGATAAATGGGAGGAGGCCTCCAGCCAAGTCCCAAAGGTAGTAAAAGAGGCTCCCCTGGTGGGTGCGAGTGGAGGGGGAAAGTCTCCTACTCCCGCACAAACCAGGGAAAAAGAAGCCAAAAACTGCTACCTCAAGGCAATGGCGCACCTGGCGGAGTCCAGGAATATAAAGACTGATATAAAAACAGGGGTACAGTCAGCAGTAAAGCGGCTGTACCAGATAGTTAAGGAGGCCGAAGAGGAACTAATGAGGAACCCAAATAAAGGAACACCAAAAAATAAAAATGACACAAAATCAGAAGCAAACGACAGGCTAGAAAAACAGATAGAGAAAATGGAAACAGAAAACAGAAAATTGGAAAAGCTGAGAATAGATATGGAGCATCTGGCAATGAAAAACAACGAAAGCATCCTGTCCGAGATTAGAAAAGAGTTCGAACAAAAAGAAAAGAAGGAAATAGAAAGGCAAAACAAACTGGAAAGCAAAATGAAGTCGTATGCAGAAGCGACCAAAGAAAATCTCGGTCAGGATCAACACGGAAAAGACGGCCCGGGACGACAAAAACCAAGACGAACGCTGCACTCTGTCGTTGTGGCGCCAAAGAGTGCGACCGACACGGCAGAGGAAACAATGCAAAACATCCGGCACCTGCTGAATGCAAAGGACGAAGGCTGGCAGGTGGAAAACATAAGGAGAGCCAGAGATGGGAAGGTGATAATGGGCTGCAGGACGGAGGAAGAAAGGAACAAACTAAAAGAAAAGCTAGGGGAACAAATGACAGTGAAGGACACACAAAACAAAAAACCCTTAGTAAGAGTGAAAAATCTCCTGTCCTGCAACTCGATAGAGGATATCTCCCGGGCCATAAAAAACCAGAATAAAAACGTGACTGCGCACCTGGAGGAACGGGACTTAGAAATCACGGAAAAATATCGAAAGAAAGCTAGAAACCCTCTGGAGAGCCACGTGGTCCTGCAGGTCACGCCTAAATTATGGCAATCACTGACAACAGCTGGCAGGATACACGTGGACCTGCAGAGGGTCTGGGTAGAGGACCAATCCCCTCTGGTCCAGTGTACAATGTGTCTGGGATATGGACACACCCGTCGACACTGTAAGAATGAGACAGAGGTGTGCAGTCACTGCGGAGGAGCCCACATGAGGGCTGATTGCCAGATGCACAAGGAGGGGAAGCCTCCCAGCTGCGTTAATTGTAAAACAGTAAAAGGCAAAAACGCGGAGCACGGAGCCTTCAGCCAGAGCTGTCCAACCCGGCAGGGATGGGACAAAGCGGCAAGGCAAAGTTACGCGTATTGCTAAAAAGCCGAGGGCACAAATGAAAATACCGGCTTTCTCCTGGCACAAGCGAACCTAAGAAAAAAGAGAATCGCAATCCAGGAGTTTGTAAAAGAAGCGGGCGGTAGAAACGTAAAGATAGCACTACTCCAAGAACCGTACACAGGGGCCAGTAAACAGATGGCAGAAAGCCCTGTGTACAGAGTAGTGCAGTGCGTACCCACAGAAAAGAAACCGGTGAAGGCGGCGATACTTGTTTTCGACGAACACATCGAAGTCATACAAGACAAGACACTAATCACGGAAAACATAGTGGCTGCCGTCCTGAGAACGGACCAGTGGGAAATAGGGGTAATTTCTGTGTACTTTGAAGGCGATGAACCCATCGAACCATACCTCGAACAACTAGGAAGCGTCACGAAAAAGCTAAAAACCAAGATGGTGCTAATTGGAGGGGACGTGAACGCATGGAGTGAGTGGTGGGGGAGCCGAAACGAAGACGCACGAGGAAAGGAATTACGAGGGTTCCTTGATGAGGAAGGGCTGAGCATCCTAAATTGTGGCAACACACCCACCTTCGACACCGTACGAGGGGGCCGTAGATACACGAGTGCAGTTGATATCACCGTATGCACAACGGCTCTCCTCAGCAAGGTAACAAGATGGTGGGTTGATACTTCGATTACCAGTTCAGACCACAACACAATTTTTGTGACTACAGCCCTTCAAAAACCCCAAATGCACACACTACCAAAAACGACCCGCAAATACAATACGAAAAAAGCAGACTGGGAGGAATTCAAGAACAATGTAAGGGGACATGGCATAAGCACAGAAACCATTCAAGGACAGAACACAAAAGCCGGGGTCAACAACTTAGTAATGAGCTACATGAAATCAATTATAAATGCCGCTGAAAAATATATCCCCAAATATAAACAAAAAAGGAAACGCTTCGAACCACCCTGGTGGAACAAGGAAATAGAGGCCCTTAAGAAAGATATGACAAGGAAAAAGAAAAGGATCTCATACGCAGCTCCCAGGAGGAGAGAGTGCGTAATAACCGCCTACCTGGAGGCGAAAAAGACATATGAAGAGGAGATCGAGAGGGCCCAGAAGGAAGGGTGGAAAAAACTTTGCACGAAGCGAGAAGGGGAAAGCTTATGGGACAGGATATATAAAATAATAAGGAAGGCGGAAGGGATCAGGGAGGACACCACGCTGATAGAGAAGGGCATTTCGTTGAATTCAGAACAATCCGTGCAGCTGCTGGCCCAGAAATTCTTCCCGCCAGACAATTATGAGATGGATAATGATATCCATCGATTAACAAGAAAAGCAGTCGAGGAAATGACAAGCAGCCTGCGGGAAAGTAGTGCTGATGAAGTGCCAATTACAATGGCGGAGCTCATCGGCACTGCTCGAAGCTTCAACCCGAGGAAGGCCCCGGGGGCTGACGGACTCACCGCCGATATCTGCTGCGCAGCTATCACGGCGAACCCGGAGGTTCCCCTGGCCATCTTCAACAAATGCCTCGAAGTGGGATGCTTCCCTGATCTATGGAAGGAATGCACGATAGTGGTACTGAGGAAGCCAGGAAAGGAGGACTACGCGGCCGCCAAGTCATACCGTCCAATAGGCCTCCTGCCAGTCATGGGGAAGATACTAGAAAAGGTGATGATAAACAGAATTAGACACAGCCTACTCCCCAGGATGAGCAGGAGGCAGTATGGCTTTATGCCGGGAAAAAGCACGGAAGATGCCCTCTTCGATATCTTGACCAAAGCGAGGAGCCACATAAAAAACAAAGAAATAGTGTTGATGGTGTCGCTGGATATCGAGGGGGCTTTCGACAACGCTTGGTGGCCAGCGATCAAGTACCAACTGGCGAAGAAAGACTGTCCCAAGCAACTAAGGCTGGTAGTGGAAGACTACTTCAAAGGCAGGAGAGTGGTGGTCCGCTACGCAAACAGAGAGCATGTGAGGCAACCGGAAAAGGGATGCATCCAAGGCTCGATTAGCGGCCCCACTTTCTGGAACATCTTGCTCGACCCACTACTGGTCGAATTAGAAGAAGATGGGACATACGCACAGGCTTTCGCAGACGATGTGGTGCTGATGTTCAGCGGAACGGACACGCACTCCATCGAGAACCGAGCAAACGTTGCCCTCGAGTATGTGAGGAAGTGGGGTATCGAGAATAAGCTCAACTTCGCGCCACAAAAAACCAAAGCAATGGTCCTGACGCGAAGGTTGAAGTTCGATACCCCAAAAATTAGAATGAATGGACAGGATATTGTCATAGAGAAGGAAATTAAACTATTGGGATTGACTATAGACGAAGGGCTAACGTTTAACAAGCACGTGCAAAATGTCACGAGGAAAGCGGCAGATATACATAAAAAAGTAGCAAGAATGGCGAAGCTGGAATGGGGAATGACGGGAGACATGGTACACCAGGTATACCAAGCCGTCATAGAGCCGATAATTACATACGCGTCGGCAGCCTGGGCACCGACAGTTAAGAAACTGTGCACAAGGAAAAAGCTGGAGACGGTGCAGAGGGCATTTGCACAAAAAATTGCAAAGACATATAGGACGGCATCGCTAAATTCCGCGACGCTATTGGCGGGGATACTGCCCCTCGACCTCAGGGTGGAAGAAGCCGCCGCAATGTTTGAGGCCAGGAGGGGGTCGTCTCCGTTCTTACGCGAAGGAGACCGGATTGAGCGAGCCGTACCTGCAATAGAAGAACCCCATCCCGCGGAAAAACCGGAGATAAGCTTCGCCATCACCAATGACCCCGGCCAATTACAAAACGACGACACAACCATATCTATATATACGGACGGAAGCAAGACGGAGCGAGGAGTGGGAGCCGCCTGGTCAAAATGGGAAAATGGCAAAGAGATTAAATGGAAAAAGATAAAGATGGCCCCCTACTGCACCGTCTATCAAGCAGAGCTGGCAGCTCTCGTTGGTGCAATAGGGGAGGCGGCGATGGGGGGTACTAACGTGAACATCTGCAGCGACTCGAGGTCCTCGCTCGAGGCCATCGCGGGCGGACGCTCTCGAAATCCCCGAGTCGTCGAGATCCGCCGACACCTAGTGGAGAGCCGAAGAAACGGCCAAAATATAAAACTCCACTGGGTGAAGGCGCACGTCGGCACAGAGGGGAATGAGAGGGCGGACGAACTCGCGAGGGCCGCGGCGGATACCTCAAAGGTCAAAGCAGTCCACGTGGAGTACCCCCTATCGCACATCAAGAAGGAAGTGAGAAGGAAGACGCTA
This sequence comes from Pieris brassicae, assembly GCF_905147105.1. Taxonomy (NCBI): domain Eukaryota; kingdom Metazoa; phylum Arthropoda; class Insecta; order Lepidoptera; family Pieridae; genus Pieris; species Pieris brassicae. The sequence goes on from NW_025576219.1 coordinate 11,534, forward strand.
GAAGAGTGGGACCGGCGGTACAGAGAGGGAGTAAATGGAGGAACAACGAAACTGTTCTTCAGCAACATCACTGAGGCACACAAAAATATAAGAGAAAGAAGATTCAGTCCTGAGATGACACAGGTACTCACAGGCCATGGGCCCTTTGCAGGGTACCTGTGTCGTTTCAAACTGAAAGAATCGCCAGAATGCGAATGCGACAGTGGGGTGGAACAATCCATCCCTCACTTACTAACGGAGTGCCCGATTTTTGCCTCCTCCAGGTGCGACCTGGAACAAATGACTGGCATGTCGCTTAGTCTCCAGGGACTGCCCGACATGCTAGCTTGTCACAGGACGCACCTGGAGGCTTTTTGCCAAAAAATTACTAGACGAACAGTCAGGTTCAATAAAAGTAAAGCCAGGGCGGGGACCGCGAGGCGGCCGGCGCCCACTTGCTAATGGGTATTATGAGAATACTCACGGACAAGTGAAATCCGCCCGCCTCGCGGGCCACGTCTCGCCATAGAAAGGACTGCAAAACATTAGAGTAAAAAATTAGATATAAGTAGGTTAAGCAAAGTCTGTGAAAATCTGTATTTAAATCCTAATAAAAATTGAGTTGTGTGTAAATTATTGTGAGGATGAATGACAGAAAAGAGGGAAGTTTAGCTTAGACAACGCCCCCGGCGATAAAGTAGCCGGGGAAGGTAGGCCTATTAGGTGTTATTAAAAAAAAAAAAAAAAAAAAAAAAAAAAAAAAAAAAAAAAAAAAAAACCTAACCTAACCTAACCTAACCTAACCTAACCTAACCTAACCTAACCTAACCTAACCTAACCTAACCTAACCTAACCTAACCTAACCTAACCTAACCTAACCTAACCTAACCTAACCTAACCTAACCTAACCTAACCTAACCTAACCTAACCTAACCTAACCTAACCTAACCTAACCTAACCTAACCTAACCTAACCTAACCTAACCTAACCTAACCTAACCTAACCTAACCTAACCTAACCTAACCTAACCTCACCTAACCTAACCTAACCTAACCTAACCTAACCTAACCTAACCTAACCTAACCTAACCTAACCTAACCTAACCTAACCTAACCTAACCTAACCTAACCTAACCTAACCTAACCTAACCTAACCTAACCTAACCTAACCTAACCTAACCTAACCTAACCTAACCTAACCTAACCTAACCTAACCTAACCTAACCTAACCTAACCTAACCTAACCTAACCTAACCTAACCTAACCTAACCTAACCTAACCTAACCTAACCTAACCTAACCTAACCTAACCTAACCTAAAGATAGTAGATAGGGACATAACCCACCAACCTTCCCATGGTCCTTCCGACCTCGCGGTCATGCGGACCGGGTCTCGACCGAATCAATGGGAGATGCGCCGGTGAGTCTATACGCACTCTGTGCATCGTCACCGGCGCACTCTCTTGACTCCCTACAAATTTACGCAATTTCTGTCCCGTGCGCATTCTCCCTCTCTCTCGAGAGGGCTGCGCGAGGCGCATTCTCCCCCCGGGGGGCTGCGGACAACACAAGAGAACGGCTCGTCGTCGGTGTCGATCTTTCCACGTCAGCGTCGCGTCCCGTCGTGTATTGCTCGTGCAGTGCTCGCCTCAGTCCCTTCTCCTCGGCATCTATCTCGCTTCTCGCGCGATGCCAGGCGCGTGCGAATCTACTGAACGCGGCATAGTTCGCCTCCGAGGCCACGAGATCCGCGAAGTAAACCGGTCCCGGCCCGCTCGTCACCACGCGGTCCAGCATCTCCTCCCTCTCCCGATCGTACAGCCCGCACTCCCATAGGACGTGATCCCTGTACTCCTCCGCAAGCCCGCACGGGCACGTCCCGACCTCTTTGAGACCAAGGTCCCGCAGGCGGCCGTTGAACGCGCCGTGACCTGCCAAAAGCTGCGACGTGAAGTAGTCGGGCGCTACCCATGCCGCGCGAAGTCTACCCCTGACGCAAGGGAAGAAGCGCTGCAGGTCGCGCCCCCTCTCCTCGACCTCCCAGCGCTCCTGCCACTTGTCAACCACCTCGGAGTGGACCCTACGCTTTAGGTCATTGACCTCTCCCTTGGCCGTTTCCCTTTTCGTCGCCTGAATCTTGCCCGCACGGTACACTTCGAGATCCGCCGGCAGCACGCCGCCCAGGACGGCCAGCGCCGGCGTGCTTGTCGTCCGATAGGCCTTCGTCAAGAGCACCAACGCAGACCTCTGGGCTCGCAGCAGCCGACTCGCCACCACAAACGCAAGAGATCTGCCATACCACACCGCAGCCGCGTACGTAATGGTCGCGACAAATGTTCCGTAGTATAACAACCGGAGCGCCGGGTATCTGATACCCCAGTTGGAGGCAGACACTCTAGCCATCTTCCCGAAGCACCTTGCACCTCTGTCGCCGATGTCTTGCGCGTGTTCCGCAAACGTGCCGCGCTCGTCCAGCACCACGCCGAGCAGCTTCGCCACGCCGACGGCCTTCACCGAGTCGCCCCCCAGCCGGATCACCGGCGGACGCTGGAACCTGCCCTTCAATGTTATAGACTGCGTTTTCGAAGACGAAAACGACAGCCTATTCCGCTGGCCCATTCGAGCGCCAGTTGAAGAGTGGTCGCCGCCTTCCACTCGATGTCCGCCCGGGAGTTCGCCTCGATCAAGACCGTGACGTCGTCCGCGTACGCTACCAGCTCTACTCCTGGGGGCACCGCCATCCGCAACAAATCGTCCACCAGAATGTTCCACAGTGTCGGCCCTAAAACAGAGCCCTGTGGGCAACCCATGGTAGAGTTCTTCCAGACGGACACGTTATTCGCGAACATCCCCACCCTTCTACCGGTAAAGTACGAACACAGCAGTCTATAAACGTTGCGAGGACAACCGCCCTGCTTAAACTTGACCAGGACCATCGGCCACCATGCGTTATCGAACGCGCCCGAGATATCCAATAGGATGGCCTGGACGTACTTGTGGTTCGTCTCTCGCACGACGTCCAATACTCTGCTCAAAGCAGTCACCGTCGACTTCCCGTGCATGAATCCGTGCTGATTGGGCGATATACGGCCGTATAGGCCCGGTGTACACTCGCAGATCAGCCTCTCCAGGATCTTCCCCAGTACCGACAGAAGCGTAACGGGCCTGTACGCTTTCGGGTCCGTGAGTGGTCTCCCATTGCCCTTCGGTATAACAACCAGCCTTCCGATCTTCCAAACGTCTGGAAACACGCCTTCTCGGACACACTTGCTGTAAATATACATCATTTCCGACGCGGCCACATTCCAAACGACCTTGGCAATCCGCGCCGTGATACCGTCTAGCCCCGGACATTTATTAGGTAGGCTCTTCACGATCCTATCGAGTGCTGACCTGTCCACTATGTCCACGTCTTTTCCCGACGGCGCGAAAGCGGCGGCAAGGCGTACCCTTGAGTGGTACGGCGAATCGACCGCCACATCATCGTCCGGGTACATGATCGCCAGAACTCCAGACATCGCTTCCTCCATGTTCGTAGCAAATCCCTGCGATAGCTTCATACCGTTTACTACTCCCGAGGGTGGGCGCACGCGCCCGCTAGCGAGCCGGTACGCCATTCCCCAGGGATCTTCATTCCCAGAGTCGGAAATTCTTCTGTAGTGCTCGGTTTCGGCATTCCGCATTGCCTTCCGGTACCTAGTACGGGCAAGATGAAAGCGTTTTCGCGCAATCTCTTCGCACAGGCCGCCCGCGCGCCTTGCCTGTTGCCACTCCCGACGAAATTTATTATGCTGCCTGCGGAGGCCGTCCAGTTCACCCGACCACCACTCGTAGCCCCCATGCCGTTTAGGCTTCACCACCCCCAAACATTTCTCCGCCGAAGTCACGACAGCGGAAGTAAATGCCGAACAAATAGCCTGAGCAGGAGCGTTAAACGTTATCCTGCCCACGCGCAACGTTAAGTCCGAGCGGAACCGGTCCCAATCCACCCCGCGGTCACGAAACCTTATCGGCTCCATGCCCTGTTCACTGCTACGCGCCTGATGCAGTTGTCCCGAGGAACTAGCTGATCCGAGATGGATCACAAACGTAATCAGGCGGTGGTCACTCGCGCTGAGATCACGAAACTCTCCATAGCCGTCCTACGCTGCTCTGCCACTCTGCCTCTTCCTTCACACTGGTCCTCGCGACTGTACCACAGCTGAGAGTGGGTGTTTGTGTCGACACCTATGACCACGCATTTTCCTCGAAGCGCTTCCAGCACTCGTTCCAAGTGCTCCAGGTGTGGGGCTATCTCATCCTTGTACTGGAAGTACGCCGACACCACGTACACGGTGTTTTCCCCCCCTCCTAGCTGTGCCATGAAACAGTGAGACGTGCACAAGTTGCGGAGTACGAGCACTGCCAGATCGTCTCTCAGCACGATGATTCCTGCCATTGGGGCCACATCGTGCTGGTACAGGCCCGGCAGCCTAGCTGCCGGGTATTGTTCTTGCACCAGACAGACGCTGAGGTCCAGATTCCTCGCGAGAGCCGGCAGCTCCTTGGTGGCCATCGCCGACCCTTGCAGGTTTACTTGTCCGACCGAGATGTCCGTCTTGTCTCCTCGTGAACCGCCTATGGACCTATAATCCATAGTTGGTTCTTTCTAAGGATCGCTTTTCCGCCGCCTGTCTCGCCGGGCACTGTACCGAAGCGGTTCGGTGGTCCTCCGACGGCTTCCCTGCTTTTTTACAGGTGGCGCACCTACGGAAGGTGTTTTTGCACGCTTTATGCGTGTGGCCATCCTCGCCACAGTTCCCGCAGGTGTCCACCGTTGCCCTGCAGAAGCGTGCCGCGTGCCCGTAGCCCTGGCACTTCCCGCAGCAGGTAGCGTCAGCGTAATCGCGCACGACATGACGCTCCCACTCTATATAGACCCGCTCTTTGGAGACCAGCTTGTCTCGCCAAGCTGGGCTACACCGCAGCACCACCGTGGTGCACGCTCCTCCCCGCGCGCTCTTCTTGAAGGCCACGTCGACCTCCTCCTTTCTCCACTCTTGTTGACCCGCAAAGTTCTGGGTGCGCAGCGCCCTCAGGAATGCGCCCGAGTCTACCCTAGCGCCGTCAACCGCAACGACCGCAACGAGAGGGGCCCTCGGTTTCGGAACCTGCACCCGCAAATTGTCCGGTACCGCGCGCCTAATTTTGTCCGCGTCTCCCTTGCTCGCTGCCTGGACAATCACACCCGCGTTCCCTATCTTGCGCACCTGCGCAATTCCGACGCCTAAGGTCTGGGGGTCCAACGCCTTCTTCAACGCCGCTTTTGTTTGGTCCGCAGTCTTTATCTCCTCTGACTTCTCCGCCGCTGGGTAGAAGGCCAACACCGTTCCCGCCGATGACGGCTTTGGTTTAGGACCTCGCCCCGTATTCAACGCGTTCGCGTAACTGTTGGCCGATTCTTTAGGAGTCGTGCCCTCCTCCTGTCTTCCGCTGCGCGCACCGTGCTCCAGCGCGCATATCTTAAGGCGCTCTTCGCCCAGCTGCGCCGACAGGAGGGCAATGATGCCTGTTAATTTCTGCACCTGTGTGCCTATCTGTGCTATCTCCAACTTGTTAAGTTTCGACGTCGACGCCGATGTCGCCGCCATGATCGCCTCCCCGGCCGAGTTCGCCTCCGCGACATATTTGCCCACGGTTGTCGGAGCGTTTGTGTCGGGCTCTCTCGGTAACTCCGCCGTAGGTCCCGTCTCCGCACGTGGAGAAGCTGAGCCAGGCGTACGCACCTGGCATACCCGCCGCCGCGTCGCCTTCTCCAATTCTAGGGGCGATGTACCCTTGCGCTTCCGAGCACCATCTTCCCGTGGACGCACCGATGTATCGCGCGGCGGGGGGGTCCGCATCAGGGACTTGCGCGGTGCAAACCCTGCTTCTCGCCCCTGCCGCTCCAACTCTTCCAATTCTCGCTCCTTTGACGCCATAATGGCGTCAAAGGCATTTTTGTCCATCGCTTATGACCCTATTGCAACTTCCGTCGTCTCTACCGTCGACTCTACCGTCGTCTCTACCGTCGTCTCTACCGTCGACTCTACCGTTGACTCTACCGACGACTCTACCGACGACTCTACCGTCGGCTCTACCGTCGACTCTACCGTCGACTCTACCGTCGACTCTACCGGCGACTCTACCGACGACTCTACCGACGACTCTACCGACGACTCTACCGACGACTCTACCGACGACTCTACCGACGACTCTACCGACGACTCTACCGACGACTCTACCGACGACTCTACCGACGACACTACCGACGACTCTACCGACGACTCTACCGACGACTCTACCGACGACTCTACCGACGACTCTACCGACGACTCTACCGACGACTCTACCGACGACTCTACCGACGACTCTACCGACGACTCTACCGACGACTCTACCGACGACTCTACCGACGACTCTACCGACGACTCTACCGACGACTCTACCGACGACTCTACCGACGACTCTACCGACGACTCTACCGACGACTCTACCGACGACTCTACCGACGACTCTACCAACGGCTCTACCGACGACTCTACCTAAGCTCTACCGCTCCACCAGAGTCAGACCGAGACGCCTATATCTTATCTCCCTATCCGCACGTACTGGCTACACGTCACCGATCACGTCAGTGAGACAAAGAGCGAGATGTATTTTATCCCGCTCTAACGCACCTATGCTACGTCACCGATCACGCCAGACCGGTGTGAGACGCACTATGCGTTGTGTCCCTCTCTAACACGTACCGGTCACCCCTACACAACTACGTCACTAATCACGCCACCAAGCGAGAACAAAGGAATGTTTCTCGTAGTGATTCAGCATTAATAACTATATAAATTAACGGAAATCTAATCAACAATTTAAATAATAAGTAATTAACGATTATTCTAGTCCTTATTAGTGCACTAGCACTTACCGCGCCGCGCGGTTAGCCACGCGGCTTCCTTTAAAATCCTCCCAGGTCCTTTAGCACAACACAACAACACTTTAAATAAATAATAACACGCACTTACGCAAAACGAAAATAACCAAACACTATAAATAATAAAAAGAATAAAACGATAGACGACAATATATCGCAATAATCGCGGAGCAATTTATAGACACGTGTACACGTCCGCACTCTGCGAATGCCGAACGACGAGTAGATAGGGACATAACCCACCAACCTTCCCATGGTCCTTCCGACCTCGCGGTCATGCGGACCGGGTCTCGACCGAATCAATGGGAGATGCGCCGGTGAGTCTTTACGCACTCTGTGCATCGTCACCGGCGCACTCTCTTGACTCCCTACAAATTTACGCAATTTCTGTCCCGTGCGCATTCTCCCTCTCTCTCGAGAGGGCTGCGCGAGGCGCATTCTCCCCCCGGGGGGCTGCGGACAACACAAGAGAACGGCTCGTCGTCGGTGTCGATCTTTCCACGTCAGCGTCGCGCCCCGTCGTGTATTGCTCGTGCAGTGCTCGCCTCAGTCCCTTCTCCTCGGCATCTATCTCGCTTCTCGCGCGATGCCAGGCGCGTGCGAATCTACTGAACGCGGCATAGTTCGCCTCCGAGGCCACGAGATCCGCGAAGTAAACCGGTCCCGGCCCGCCCGTCACCACGCGGTCCAGCATCTCCTCCCTCTCCCGATCGTACAGCCCGCACTCCCATAGGACGTGATCCCTGTACTCCTCCGCAAGCCCGCACGGGCACGTCCCGACCTCTTTGAGACCAAGGTCCCGCAGGCGGCCGTTGAACGCGCCGTGACCTGCCAAAAGCTGCGACGTGAAGTAGTCGGGCGCTACCCACGCCGCGCGAAGTCTACCCCTGACGCAAGGGAAGAAGCGCTGCAGGTCGCGCCCCCTCTCCTCGACCTCCCAGCGCTCCTGCCACTTGTCAACCACCTCGGAGTGGACCCTACGCTTTAGGTCATTGACCTCTCCCTTGGCCGTTTCCCTTTTCGTCGCCTGAATCTTGCCCGCACGGTACACTTCGAGATCCGCCGGCAGCACGCCGCCCAGGACGGCCAGCGCCGGCGTGCTTGTCGTCCGATAGGCCTTCGTCAAGAGCACCAACGCAGACCTCTGGGCTCGCAGCAGCCGACTCGCCACCACAAACGCAAGAGATCTGCCATACCACACCGCAGCCGCGTACGTAATGGTCGCGACAAATGTTCCGTAGTATAACAACCGGAGCGCCGGGTATCTGATACCCCAGTTGGAGGCAGACACTCTAGCCATCTTCCCGAAGCACCTTGCACCTCTGTCACCGATGTCTTGCGCGTGTTCCGCAAACGTGCCGCGCTCGTCCAGCACCACGCCGAGCAGCTTCGCCACGCCGACGGCCTTCACCGAGTCGCCCCCCAGCCGGATCACCGGCGGACGCTGGAACCTGCCCTTCAATGTTATAGACTGCGTTTTCGAAGACGAAAACGACAGCCTATTCCGCTGGCCCCATTCGAGCGCCAGTTGAAGAGTGGTCGCCGCCTTCCACTCGATGTCCGCCCGGGAGTTCGCCTCGATCAAGACCGTGACGTCGTCCGCGTACGCTACCAGCTCTACTCCTGGGGGCACCGCCATCCGCAACAAATCGTCCACCAGAATGTTCCACAGTGTCGGCCCTAAAACAGAGCCCTGTGGGCAACCCATGGTAGAGTTCTTCCAGACGGACACGTTATTCGCGAACATCCCCACCCTTCTACCGGTAAAGTACGAACACAGCAGTCTATAAACGTTGCGAGGACAACCGCCCTGCTTAAACTTGACCAGGACCATCGGCCACCATGCGTTATCGAACGCGCCCGAGATATCCAATAGGATGGCCTGGACGTACTTGTGGTTCGTCTCTCGCACGACGTCCAATACTCTGCTCAAAGCAGTCACCGTCGACTTCCCGTGCATGAATCCGTGCTGATTGGGCGATATACGGCCGTATAGGCCCGGTGTACACTCGCAGATCAGCCTCTCCAGGATCTTCCCCAGTACCGACAGAAGCGTAACGGGCCTGTACGCTTTCGGGTCCGTGAGTGGTCTCCCATTGCCCTTCGGTATAACAACCAGCCTTCCGATCTTCCAAACGTCTGGAAACACGCCTTCTCGGACACACTTGCTGTAAATATACATCATTTCCGACGCGGCCACATTCCAAACGACCTTGGCAATCCGCGCCGTGATACCGTCTAGCCCCGGACATTTATTAGGTAGGCTCTTCACGATCCTATCGAGTGCTGACCTGTCCACTATGTCCACGTCTTTTCCCGACGGCGCGAAAGCGGCGGCAAGGCGTACCCTTGAGTGGTACGGCGAATCGACCGCCACATCATCGTCCGGGTACATGATCGCCAGAACTCCAGACATCGCTTCCTCCATGTTCGTAGCAAATCCCTGCGATAGCTTCATACCGTTTACTACTCCCGAGGGTGGGCGCACGCGCCCGCTAGCGAGCCGGTACGCCATTCCCCAGGGATCTTCATTCCCAGAGTCGGAAATTCTTCTGTAGTGCTCGGTTTCGGCATTCCGCATTGCCTTCCGGTACCTAGTACGGGCAAGATGAAAGCGTTTTCGCGCAATCTCTTCGCACAGGCCGCCCGCGCGCCTTGCCTGTTGCCACTCCCGACGAAATTTATTATGCTGCCTGCGGAGGCCGTCCAGTTCACCCGACCACCACTCGTAGCCCCCATGCCGTTTAGGCTTCACCACCCCCAAACATTTCTCCGCCGAAGTCACGACAGCGGAAGTAAACGCCGAACAAATAGCCTGAGCAGGAGCGTTAAACGTTATCCTGCCCACGCGCAACGTTAAGTCCGAGCGGAACCGGTCCCAATCCACCCCGCGGTCACGAAACCTTATCGGCTCCATGCCCTGTTCACTGCTACGCGCCTGATGCAGTTGTCCCGAGGAACTAGCTGATCCGAGATGGATCACAAACGTAATCAGGCGGTGGTCACTCGCGCTGAGATCGGCGTGCACGGTCCATCCGTCGATCCGAACTCCTCTCGTTCCCAGAGTCGCGTCAATGTTGGAGCTCCCATTCGGTGAACTAAAGGTGTCCGGTTGGCCTTGGACGTTGTGGACCAGGAGACCCCACGACAGCACGAAACTCTCCATAGCCGTCCTACGCTGCTCTGCCACTCTACCTCTTCCTTCACACTGGTCCTCGCGACTGTACCACAGCTGAGAGTGGGTGTTTGTGTCGACACCTATGACCACGCATTTTCCTCGAAGCGCTTCCAGCACTCGTTCCAAGTGCTCCAGGTGTGGGGCTATCTCATCCTTGTACTGGAAGTACGCCGACACCACGTACACGGTGTTTTCCCCCCCTCCTAGCTGTGCCACGAAACAGTGAGACGTGCACAAGTTGCGGAGTACGAGCACTGCCAGATCGTCTCTCAGCACGATGATTCCTGCCATTGGGGCCACATCGTGCTGGTACAGGCCCGGCAGCCTAGCTGCCGGGTATTGTTCTTGCACCAGACAGACGCTGAGGTCCAGATTCCTCGCGAGAGCCGGCAGCTCCTTGGTGGCCATCGCCGACCCTTGCAGGTTTACTTGTCCGACCGAGATGTCCGTCTTGTCTCCTCGTGAACCGCCTATGGACCTATAATCCATAGTTGGTTCTTTCTAAGGATCGCTTTTCCGCCGCCTGTCTCGCCGGGCACTGTACCGAAGCGGTTCGGTGGTCCTCCGACGGCTTCCCTGCTTTTTTGCAGGTGGCGCACCTCCGGAAGGTGTTTTTGCACGCTTTATGCGTGTGGCCATCCTCGCCACAGTTCCCGCAGGTGTCCACCGTTGCCCTGCAGAAGCGTGCCGCGTGCCCGTAGCCCTGGCACTTCCCGCAGCAGGTAGCGTCAGCGTAATCGCGCACGACATGACGCTCCCACTCTATATACACCCGCTCTTTGGAGACCAGCTTGTCTCGCCAAGCTGGACTACACCGCAGCACCACCGTGGTGCACGCTCCTCCTCGCGCGCTCTTCTTAAAGGCCACGTCGACCTCCTCCTTTTTCCACTCTGGTTGACCCGCAAAGTTCTGCGTGCGCAGCGCCCTCAGGAATGCGCCCGAGTCCACTCTAGCGCCGTCAACCGCAACGACCGCAACGAGAGGGGCCCTCGGCTTTGGAACCTGCACCCGCAAATTGTCCGGTACCGCGCGCCTAATTTTGTCCGCATCTCCTTTGCTCGCTGCCTGGACAATCACGCCCGCGTTCCCTATCTTGCGCACCTGCGCAATTCCGACGCCTAAGGTCTGGGGGTCCAACGCCTTCTTCAACGCCGCTTTTGTTTGGTCCGCAGTCTTTATCTCCTCCGACTTCTCCGCCGCTGGGTAGAAGGCCAACACCGTTCCCGCCGATGACGGCTTTGGTTTAGGACCTCGCCCCGTATTCAATGCGTTCGCGTAACTGTTGGCCGATTCTTTAGGAGTCGTTCCCTCCTCCTGTCTTCCGCTGCGCGCACCGTGCTCCAGCGCGCATATCTTAAGGCGCTCTTCGCCCAGCTGCGCCGACAGGAGGGCAATGATGCCTGTTAATTTCTGCACCTGTGTGCCTATCTGTGCTATCTCCAACTTGTTAAGTTTCGACGTCGACGCCGATGTCGCCGCCATGATCGCCTCCCCGGCCGAGTTCGCCTCCGCGACATATTTGCCCACGGTTGTCGGAGCGTTTGTGTCGGGCTCTCTCGGTAACTCCGCCGTAGGTCCCGTCTCCGCACGTGGAGAAGCTGAGCCAGGCGTACGCACCTGGCATACCCGCCGCCGCGTCGCCTCCTCCAATTCTAGGGGCGATGTACCCTTGCGCTTCCGAGCACCATCTTCCCGTGGACGCACCGATGTATCGCGCGGCGGGGGGGTCCGCATCAGGGACTTGCGCGGTGCAAACCCTGCTTCTCGCCCCTGCCGCTCCAACTCTTCCAATTCGCGCTCCTTTGACGCCATAATGGCGTCAAAGGCATTTTTGTCCATCGCTTATGACCCTATTGCAACTTCCGTCGTCTCTACCGTCGACTCTACCGTCGTCTCTACCGTCGACTCTACCGACGACTCTACCGACGACTCTACCGACGACTCTACCGACGACTCTACCGACGACTCTACCGACGACTCTACCGACGACTCTACCGACGACACTACCGACGACTCTACCGACGACTCTACCGACGACTCTACCGACGACTCTACCGACGACTCTACCGACGACTCTACCGACGACTCTACCGACGACTCTACCGACGACTCTACCGACGACTCTACCGACGACTCTACCGACGACTCTACCGACGACTCTACCGACGACTCTACCGACGACTCTACCGACGACTCTACCGACGACTCTACCGACGACTCTACCGACGACTCTACCGACGACTCTACCGACGACTCTACCGACGACTCTACCGACGACTCTACCGACGACTCTACCAACGGCTCTACCGACGACTCTACCTAAGCTCTACCGCTCCACCAGAGTCAGACCGAGACGCCTATATCTTATCTCCCTATCCGCACGTACTGGCTACACGTCACCGATCACGTCAGTGAGACAAAGAGCGAGATGTATTTTATCCCGCTCTAACGCACCTATGCTACGTCACCGATCACGCCAGACCGGTGTGAGACGCACTATGCGTTGTGTCCCTCTCTAACACGTACCGGTCACCCCTACACAACTACGTCACTAATCACGCCACCAAGCGAGAACAAAGGAATGTTTCTCGTAGTGATTCAGCATTAATAACTATATAAATTAACGGAAATCTAATCAACAATTTAAATAATAAGTAATTAACGATTATTCTAGTCCTTATTAGTGCACTAGCACTTACCGCGCCGCGCGGTTAGCCACGCGGCTTCCTTTAAAATCCTCCCAGGTCCTTTAGCACAACACAACAACACTTTAAATAAATAATAACACGCACTTACGCAAAACGAAAATAACCAAACACTATAAATAATAAAAAGAATAAAACGATAGACGACAATATATCGCAATAATCGCGGAGCAATTTATAGACACGTGTACACGTCCGCACTCTGCGAATGCCGAACGACGAGTAGATAGGGACAGCGGGAATCTCGTTAATCCATTCATGCGCGTCACTAATTAGATGACGAGGCATTTGGCTACCTTAAGAGAGTCATAGTTACTCCCGCCGTTTACCCGCGCTTGCTTGAATTTCTTCACGTTGACATTCAGAGCACTGGGCAGAAATCACATTGCGTCAACACCCGCGAGGGCCATCGCAATGCTTTGTTTTAATTAGACAGTCGGATTCCCCTTGTCCGTGCCAGTTCTGAGCTGACCGTTGAACGGCGGTCGTACAGAACCGCGCCGGGCCGCACGCCGCGAAGCGCGCGTCCGTCGCGGCCTTACGGCTAGGAAGATCCGCGGAAGGCCGGAACGCGGGTCCGGATTCAGCACGAAGCGCGCGAACGCAACGAGCATCGACCAGGCCCGGCACCGGCCGCATCCGCTTCCCGTCCAAACC